>NC_056751.1:77665733-77667453 GCF_019279795.1 Protopterus annectens | reverse complement strand
TTTATTTTTTTTCCCCCATATATAAGACTTTTCTTAAGAGTGCTATTGAAGAACTTTGCTTGACATAGATGGGTAGCTTGTTCCAAAGTATAGGAAGTCTCTGGGACAGAAATCTATCCCTCCAGCATGTCCTGTTTATTGTGCTGATAAGGTTTAGGTCCCTAGAGCGTGTAGCTCGGAGGGATTGGGATTTCTTTAGGTGTAGCATGTCCAATAGCTCTTGATTTGACATAGCTTTATATGTTAGGCAGAGATTACCTTAGAGTAGGCGATATGCTAAGGTGTAAAGCTGGAGTTTTTTGAGGCGTTCATTGTAGGCCATTTGTTTGAGGCCAGTAATCCTCTTTGTGAGGTACCTTCTGTGGCCTTTCCAGCTGCTGCAGATGTCTTGTGAGGTACATTCCAAAAGGGGCGTTGTACTCTATAATGGGTCTAATGAGTGATGAGTAGAGGGGAACAATGACCTCTTTATTCCTGGATGAGAACCCTTTTATGATGAGGTGTGCCACATAGAAGGACTTCCTGACTACTGTGACGATGTGACTATCAAAGGAGAGACTACTGTCCACCTGGGTCCCAAGTTCTCTTATCACACATTCGGTGTTAAGTAGATTGCCGCCTATGTGGTAGAGTTTTTACCAAAGGGGATGACACTGCACTTTTTGGCATTGAGCTTGAAGCCATGGCTCTGACACCAGGCATCTGTCTCAGTGAGGCCCTGCTGTAGGATTTCCACATCATTTGGGGACTTGACTATGGCTCCTAGTTTGCAGTCAATCTTTGAATGTCGTTAGCCAGTGGCCTTCTGTGTTAGCCTTTACTTCAGAGAAGTAGATATCAAACAGGAGAGGACCCAGCATGGAACCCTGTGGTACTCCACTTGTCACTGCTTTGAGGTTAGATTTGGAGTCAGCAACTTTTATAGTGTGGGTTCTGTCAGTGAGCCAGTTGACAACCCATCTTGTGACATAGGGATTTATACCTTGTTTAGTGAGTTTAGCTATAATTCCAGAATGGGGGATGGTGTCGAAAGCCTTGGTGAGGTCAAGATAGGCTGTGTGAACCACCTTACCCTCATCCACGGCTTTGGTGACTGCCTCAAAGAAGTCAATCAGGTTCAGGAGGCATGATCTGCCTTTCGGTGGGATCCCGAGTTTGGAGGTTACCAATGTCTTTGTTTATGAGTTCCATGATGATACATTCCATGGCCTTGTAGACCAGGCTCGTCAGAGCTAATAGGTCGATAGTTCCCAGGATCAGTGGTGGCTCCCCCTTTGTGGAGTGGGATAACTGTTGCTGTGCACCATTCAGTGGGCACAAAGCCTGATGCGAGGCTATTATTGAACATGGTACTTAAGTGGGGAGCCAGTTCCTTCTGAAGTTCGTGTAAAACATAGCCTGGAATGTTGTCTGTTCCCATGAATGCTGTGTTTTTGGCTTTAGAGTGTGCAACTTTTACCTGCATGGTTGTGATTACAGGGACTCTGCATTCTTTCTGTATAGATATGGACCCTTTAGGGGTGAGAGGGGGGTAAAGTTAGCACTGAACCTATCTGCCAGGATGTTGGCAATATCAGCTGGTTTTGTAATTGTCATGCCTTTGTGCTGCAACTCAGAGCAGATCTGGGTGTTGCCATCTAGATTCTTGACATAGCTATAGAATGCTTTGTGGTTGCCCTTGGATTTATTGGCGATTTTGTTTTCATAGCTAGCTTTGGAG
>NC_056751.1:77480733-77660733 GCF_019279795.1 Protopterus annectens | reverse complement strand
GCAGTGCCCCCCATAGACCAGAGGTGTCAGTGGTCACCATGGCTTGGAGCAGGATTGCCATAAAGGGGCGTCCTTCCCCCAGATCTTGAGATTGAAGCCACCAGATGAGGGAAGCTTTGCAAACCTTGCTTAGAGGAATCGGGTAGCTTAAAGGCTGGTATAACAGGTACCACTGAACTTGTAACGTTCACTGTAGCACTCATGTGTAGACGTGCACAAGGAACCAGATTTATAGCTGCTGCCATGGACCCTAAGACTCTCAGAACTAGCGCTGCTGGGGGTGAAGATGTCTGAAGAAGTGCCAGTACATGGAGGGTCAGGTTCCAGAGTGTGTCTACAGTCAAAAATACCTTGGCCTAGAGAGAATCTATTCTTGCTCTTATGAAGTCCAGAATCTGAACAGAGGACTTTGCAATGTTTATTGTGATACCCAGTAATTTTGACAGCTGAAGGAAAGAATTTCTGGCTTGAACAAGTCGATGCCTGGATGGAGTGGTGAAGAGCCAATCATCCAGGTACGGAAAGACCTGAATGCCCTGAAGTCTCAGGTGAGCTGCTACAACTGCCATGACCTTGTAAACACCCTGGGGGTCCGTGGCGAGACCGAAGGGTAGGACCCTGAACTGATAGTGATTGGCTCCATGCCAAAAGCGGAGAAACCTCCTGGATCGCCTGTCCATCATAATGTGGTAGTACACATCTTGAAGTCTACAGAGCACATCCAGTCCTCCTCCTGCAAGAACAGCAGGATGGATAAGGTGACCATCCTGAACTTCTCCTTGGTAACAGACAGGTTCAACGTGGATTGATCGAGAACTGGCCTCAAGTCCCCCATCTTTTTTTGGCACCCAAAAGAACCTGGAATAGATGCCTGATCTGGGGGGACCAGCTGGATTACTCTCTTGTTTAGCAGTTTTTCTATTTCCAAAGCTGCCACGTCCCTTTGAGTGGGTGGAATATCTGGGAGGTGCTTTGGAGGTAAGGGGCTGGTCATAAAGGGGATGGAATAACCTCTGGATATTATCCAAAGCACCCAGCGGTATGACGTTATGGACTCCTATTGAGCTAGGTGCTTCGAAAAATGCCCTCTGACTGCCTCCAGAGTGGAGCAGTCAGCCAACCCCTCAGGGCTGCTGCACAGGTCAATCCAAGAATGGTTCCCGTGACACAAAATTCTTCTATCCCCCTTTCGAACCACAACTTCATTTGCCCTCACTGATTTCTGGAAAAGGATCTTAGAGGGTTAGAGAAGCAGATCCCGACAGCATCTTCCCATCCTTCTCACTCTGGACTAGCATGCCTCAGATGGTCATCCTGAACAGGGTCAAATCATCAAAAGGGGCATTCGCGAAGGATGCCTTGAAAGGTTCTGAAAAATCGCAAAGCCGGAGCCAGGCATGATGCCTCATGGCAATGCCGGACCCGGCCGCCCTAGCAGCTCCCTCACTGGCATGAGAGAATAAGCCCATGGACGGGAGTGGCCATACGTGATGAGAATGAGCATTTATCCTCGGCCGAAATGGACTCTGGTGGAGACTCAGTGTACTCTTTCATGAGGTCACACTGAATTTGGGCCATGTAGTTTAGCTCCCTTATAGCAAAGGTAGCTAAAGCATATGTTCCACTTTCCTAGTTGATCCATCGCCCTAGACTCCTTGTCCAGAGGATGGACTGTGGAACTCTCCAGACCAGTTCCTTTTTAGTGGCCACTGCCACCATCACCATGGCATCAACTGGGGAACCCTTACTCCTTGCAGGCTTGTCCATAGGCGGGCTCAAAATCTTGTCTGGCCTTTTAGGTATAGGTTCTACAGTGTCCGGCTCCTTCCAAGCTCTGGTGGTAATGAGGTCCACCAGAGGATCAGCCAGGGGGGGGGACACCCAAGAGGTAGATGGGCCTGTGTTAAATGCCTCCAGGAATACTGACTCATCCGAGGAAGACTTTTGGGCAGACCAACCTCCCCTCTGATGGAAGATTTCCATTAAGTCTCCAAATGAGACATCGTCAGGAGGTGATCTGGGGGAGACTTCCCCTTCCTCCAAGTCGGTATCCTCAGTGAGGGACTTGGGGAATCCATGTGTCTCCTCTTGCACTTGTGAGAAACCTCCTTGGGTGGGCTCTTCTGGGACGGCTCACAAGCAGCTTCATATTCCTCAAGGGGAACCGTCTGGGGTGTATTAGACACAGGCTGTCCCTGAGAGGATGGGATGACAGAAGACACTCAGCAGCAAGGAAGCAGGGACAGACTCCGAGGAAAGAGCGAGGGGGTCTCGATCCTCCTGAGAGAACCCTCTCCACAATGAAGGTCGAAGGGGAACCGGCTACTCTAAAACTAGAACGAAAAGTAACTATGCCCCTTGAATCCGATGAAGGGATCAGAGCCGAACCCGGAACAGACGTACCCAGAGGAATGGTATGCCCCGACCATACTGGAGCCAATGACACACATCCCCAATGTCCAAATCACAGCTCCGAGAGCTCGGATCCAACATAGGATCTGACACACTCGAGGGCAAGGCTGGCATCGAGGTTGGGGGGGGGCACTGACCCCCTGACTCTGGGGCTCCTCGGATCCAGGGACTCCTAAACCCAGGGATGGATTGGGGAAGGAGCTATCGGGGCAAAGATCGGAGCCGAACTTCCCGCTGGAGGGGAAGCCAGCAACACTCCCATCTACAACTGAGTCTGTATGAACCTCCTCATCATCCGGTCCATGTCAGCCTCCAAGAGGCTTCTCGTAGATCTGGAGGATGCCACTGACACCGGCCAAGAGGGCCGAAGCATGGATGACCGGCTTAGACATCTTGACCGGGGTAGCAACTTTACCAGGAGGACCCAAAGGATCTGACAAATCCGCAGGCCTCTTACGACCCCTCTCTTTGTCTCTCTTTCTTTTCTCTGCCTTTCTCCCTGTTTTTCCCTCCTGGCCTCTTTATTGCCCTGTTTGGAAATGGGAGTGAGAGTCCTGGACAGGGGAGGAGGCCCTGAAGCTGATACGGCTACAGCCATGGCCATAGAAGAGGGAGAAGAAGAAGGCACAGTTTCTCCTGGGAGAAACCCAGCCAAAATTAACTTGGTCCCACAGGGCACGTGGATTAAAGGCTGCACATATTTTGCAGGCTGAAGAAAGGTGGGGAACCCCCAAATGCATGATGCACAGAGTGTGGCCATCAGCCGGGGACAACTAATGGCCACACTGTGCATTTGGAGAAAGTCAGCTTCTGAGGGTCCAACATCGCAACCTCCACAAGCAACAAAAGGGGAATAAGGCTAACTAAAGCACACACACAGCAAAGGCAGGAAAGGGAGACATACTCTAACAAAAAAACACAAAGTCTACTTTTTTTAACTTTCTGCAAGGAAAGCTGGGGGGGGGGGGGAGCAGACAGGAAAACACTACACACACACACAGACTGACTAGCTTTTCAACAGTTCAAGCAAGGAAACCCTACTCTACCTGCCTGGACCTCAGGGATCACGTATTGGCGAAGCTGCGGCAAATGAGATCTGGGGATTGGAAGGAGATTGCAGTGTAGTATGGGTAAGGGGAGGAGCTTGGAGCTCAGATCTTAGCTTGGAAAACTGCCAGCTCGGATCCATGATGGATCTGAAACCCACAGGTTGATGATCAAATTAAATTAACTACTTCAGATAATGCTTTAGGGAGGGGAAGAGTGTGGAGAAAGCTATGTAAAGAAAACATTTTATTTTCTTAATAGTACTGTATTTGAGGTGTATGGTTTTCTTTGCATGCTATTTTTAATTGTAATGGAGATTGTAAACAGGTGCCATTTTTCTTTTTCTCCCCTCCTCTCTTTCTTATTGTACAGTTTTGAGAAATATAGGCAATGCAATGAAAAAAAAACAGGTGCCTGGTTAAAAAGGCATGACAAACTTAAATTTAATGTGCTTTTTTCATTCTTGGGGACTAGATTAAGGATCGTAGATTGATTAGGTTTAAGAGAGGGCAAGTAAATGAAAAAGATTATTATGAGGCATTTTTTCTAGCAAATGCATGCATACTTAGTAGCAATTCTTCAGCCGGTCTTCATGTTTCCATGGAAACAATCTGATAAAGAGAAACTGGCTGTCTGATTCTCATGTCTCCATGGAGACAATCTCATAATGAGAAACTGGTGGAAGGGGATTGGCTGAGAGAAAAGGAAAAAAAAAAAAAAAAGAGAGAAATTGGCTAGTACAGGATGTTCTCTGAAAGCAATTGGAGGTTTTCCCAGTTGGGGTAGCTTTAAAGGCCAAACCAATCATACTTGAAGTAAAGTTTTCTCAGTTTTTTTTTTTTTTTTTTTGAAATGTAATGAGGATACTAATATAAACAGGTGCATTTTTTTTCTCCCTTCTCTGTTTTTCTTCATTCAGTTTTAAGAAATGTAGGCACTGCAATGTAAAAAAAAAAAAAAAAGGGGGGGGGGTAGAGAAGGGGTGAGGGAAGAAAGATCCGGTTAAGAGAGTATGACAAAAGAAAAATCAGTGCGCTTTTTCCCATGCCTGCAATGGGAAATGACTGTGTTAAGACCCTAGGCATTATCCAGTAACAAGTTTATTACAAAGCATGCAAATGAAAAATATTGATTATAAGCTTTTTTCCTGGTAAACAAAGTACCCTTAGTAGTTTTGTGTCTGGTTTGCAAATACATGGAATAGACTTCCCATACATGTCAAGCGGAGTGCCTCACTGGCTCTCTTCAAGATAAATCTTGATGAGTGGATGGAAAATAGAAAATTCACCCCAGGATCACTCCAGTGGTTCTACTTGACAGGGGCACTGGGAACTAACGTCAGGTGGCACGATGCCAGGGTAATCTTATGGGCTAGGTTTGTAAAGGCTCAAAGGCCATTAGCCTAGTACACACCTATGAACCTATGTACATAGTTTTGTGTGTTAAGTTAACAGGTTTTTTTTGGGGGGGGGGTTCTGTTTGACGGCTTTCAAAAAACAAAGTTATGTAAGATGTGGCATAGGCTCAAATGGATATGACAAGAAACAACTGCATAAAAGACCAACCTGCTGAAAAGTATATGCATGTAACATAAAAGTTGGAACTAGACATTTAACAAAAAAGTTATACATAAAAGGTGGTAATAACTATATAAATATGCTTTCTGTAATGTCTTTCAATATGAATGGTCTTGCAGATAATTATAAAAAAAGAGAGTACTGAACTATATTAAAAATGCAGAGTGCAAATTGTTATGCTACAGGAGACGCACCTAGAAAGAACTGAACATGTGAATTTGATAAAGAAAGATTTTCAGTATGGTTATTCAGTGGAATATCTAGGAAAAGGAAAAGAGGAGTATTTATATTAATTGCAAGAGGAGCTCCAATAGTGATAGAAGAGGAAAATAAAGATAATGGAAGATGTATAGTACTAAGGGGCTATTGGCAAGGGAGGAGTATTACACTGGCATGCATTTACATTCCAGCTAAAACTGCTATAATGGAGCTTAAGAAAATTCTGGGAGAAATAATCAGCTTTCAGCAAGGAATATTACTTCTAGGTGGAGACTGGAATTTGGTTTGCAACAGTGAAGATGTGTCCAGGGAGCCTAGAAGGAAAAGCATAATAAAAGGGGTAGATTTTTGAAGAAATTTATGAAAATGTTTGGCATGAAAGATGTGAATTCAGTACTAGGAGTTGCAAGATACAAAAACTGGGCTAGGCTAGATAGAATTTATATCTCACAGGAATATGTACATTTAATTGAAGCTCTTGAAATGCACCCAATAAGTATTTCAGATCATGCACCAATAATAACTAAAATAAAAACACAAAGTAATGAAATAAAAATGAGACACTGATGCTTTTCCATCTATTGGGACTAACCCAGGAGCTACTAGAGGAGATGGAAATTTCTTCAGAAAGTATACCTGGGGAGTGGGATAAAATTAAAGTGGAGTTTAAAACTAGGCTGGAAATAAAGGAAAGGGAGACATGGTTAAGAAGTAACAAGAATTATTTAGAGGGACTGACAAATGTTAAAGTATTGCAAAATAGGGGAAACTCTCAGAAGAAAAGAAGCAACTGCAGAATACTAAACAGAAAATAAGGATTACCTTGATAATATGCATGGGTTTAGAAAGGCTGATGTCAAGCAACTGTTTTTTGATAATTCTAGAGCACAAAAACTTTCAGCACAATGACTCAGGCAAAATAAAGTGGAAAGGGCTTTCACGAAGCTTAGGGAGCCTATAACATGGAAGACAGCAAGAGGTCCTGTAGAACTATTAGAAATATTTCAGAAATTGTATGAAAGTTTGTATAAAGCAGAGAAAAAGTGGAAATCAAGAAAAGGTACAGATGCAAATGTTTATGTTTATGAAAGAATTAAATTTTCCAAGGTTAGAGGTAGATGAGACTCAATTACTAACAGTTATGATAGGAAGAGATGAGATAGGTATAAACAATCTACAGGAATGTCCCCAGGAAAGGATGGTATTTCTGTGGATGTTTGGAAGCTAGGATAGAAAAGCTGATAAAAGATCTGAAAGGATCTGCTTTTACCTGTATTTTACGAGAAGTTCCAGCATCCCTTTAGTCTTGTACACAGGTCAGGCATATTTTTATCAATGTGAGAGGCTGTGGATAGCAATTAAAAAGAGTTGAAGGATTTCATCTGGCATGGGAAGACAGTAAAGTTCAAGTGGGAAAAGATGATTCTTCCAATAGAACAAGGCAGACTAGGATTAACCAATTTGAGGGGGTACTTTAGAGCAACACAGTTAAGGCTCTTATACATGGCACAAGCATAAAGTTATAATTTAAAGTGGAAAGGAATGATGACAATACAGGGGGTGGCTCAAGATATAAGGAGAGATTGGGATTTTGGATGCAGCCTCTTAAGGAGAGCAAAAACCATACCGAATATTATATTCATAAAATAGCAGGGAGTATTCTAAGAACTAAATCAACATGAGAATGGAGAAGAGAGATTCTGCTTATAGGGATGCAGGTAATAGGCAAGAGGAGGGCTGGAATTTATTGACGAAAACTGGCAAAGGAACCAAACTATTGGGAGCAAATAACTAGAAAGGGAAAGGTAATAGAATGGGAAGAGCTCTAAAATGCAGTCCAGATAAATTCTTGAAATAACCTTCCCCATGAAGGATTGATAGAGTATAGGCAAAGAGAAAGAAATATGGGGTCTTAACTGAAAGACAGAGCTTATAAAATCTAGAACAGAAGCTGCCATTAAAAGAGGAATAATTAGTACAGCATATAAAATATTGCATGATAACTAAGAATCAATCATGTGAGGTTAGAAAGGATTGGGAAGAGAGATTGGATAAGCAATTCACAAAGAGACAATGGGGGGTATATGTATATCTCCCAAATATGCAACAAAGTCTAGAAGATTTAGGATCTTTGCCTGGAAGTGTTTACATAGGCATTTTTATACCCCAAGTAGACTCCAAAGAATTTTTCCTTGGGTAGATAGCAAATGTTGGAGATGTGATGGGCAAGAAAGAAATGGCTGGGAACATATTTTTTGGGAGTGCAATGAGCTGCAAGACTTTAGGGATTCCCTATGGACCACTCTGTTGGAGACGATGGGTGAGTGGATTGGATTGTCTGGGGAGATTATTTTTTTTTTTAGCTATGATACAGAATCTGAATTGCCTAGACATAGTAAAGACAGTAAATTATGATGGTTGCCAAAAAAGCAATTACTAGAAAATGGAAATCAAAGTCTAGACCAACTTTACTAGAAGTACTGAATATAGTAACAGAGATAAAACTGGAATTGGTATCTTTAGAAAAGGGAAGGAGCAAACTATATAGGAAAAAATGGGAATTGTGGGAACAATATATGCAGAGAAGGGTCAAGGTTTAAGAGGCAGGATTTGAATGAGCCATATAGTGCTTAACTGACAATAACTGGATAGATAAAGTGATGTATAATGTTTGCAACTAGAGTTGTTTCAATGGTGTCTGTGATGTACAATGATTGCAACTAAAGTGGTGTCAATGTTTGTTTTTCATTTGTATAAATTTAAGATTGCCTATGTCTTATGTGGCAATTTAATAAAGATGTTTACTGAAAAAAAAAACAGATCTGTGTTGTCCTATTTTCATTTGGTAAAACCTTTAGGACTGTGATCCTCTCTCAGCAACGTCAGACGTTTGAATCCAAAGTTTTGACTCCTCCCCTACCCATAATTCCCTTGCCACTGTCTATTACCTCAGATACAGTTTGTCCCATGTAAGAATACCTCCAATAACAACATTACAGATGAAACATAAGCCAATAAGAAGGGAAGGACAATGATACCAAATGGATAGTATGCTAAGCAATCTGCTGAGGTTAGAGACAAGTAGATGTTACCTGTTCCCCAAGGAACTGTAGGTGATAATTTGAAAGGGGAATGGTGGGGAGGATGTTGAACCAAACGAAAAAAAGGGGCAACACAGATCTATTATATTAAGTATGTTTCTTTTGTATCCAATGTTGTCCACTTCTGTCTGATTCAATCTTTGGGACAGAATCCCTAATTAAATAATTTCCCGCATGGACTTGAAGGGTGTTTCTGAGAACCACAGAGCCAAAGGAGAAAACAGCTCAACTGTACATACAGTTGATAGTGTAGTGCAAAGGTCTGCACTGAAGCCATGTAGCAGCTGCATGAGTCATCAATCGGAAACTGGTGTGGAAAAACTGCAGAATTTGCCACTGCTCTTGTGGAATGAGCTGTCCATTTTTTTTTTTGAGACAGGTTTATACCCAAATCTTTCATAAGCAAAGGATATACAGCTTCATAGACTTCTTTTGAAAGAGTGATTTTGGAAACGACTTTCCCACTTTAGATTTAGAGAATGCAATAAAGAATGAATGTTGTAATTAAATCAAAAGGTGCTTCAGCAAAGTATTAGTTTAAGGGTGTGCATACTTATGCAACCAGCATATTATAACTTTTTTATTTTTTATATTTTTCCCCTAAGATTTGTTTTTCAATTGAATTGTACAGGTTATAAGTCTCATTAAAGGTGGGAATATTTTGAAATGATTTATTGTGGTCTCATTTTTTATATCACAAAATCTTGGCATTTTAACAGGGGTGTGTAAACGTTTTATATCCACTGTACCTTGAATCACCTTCCCCTAGTAACTCCCCCCCCCCCAAACATAAAAGGGAAGCATCAATGGTAACTGCCATAGGGGATTGTGGAGAAAAACTATCTGTTGTCAATGCTGATGACATGCTCCACCATTTTATGTGGATTCTGCATACTGAAGTTAACTAGATAATGTTGAGACCACTGGACTAAGGCTCCACTGCAGAACCTTTCTATGGAATCTGGACATAGGAACAAGAATGATGGCCAAAGCCATCAACCCTAGAAGATTTTGGAGGGGAGAGATTGCCTAGTACTTGCAATGCTACTTGTCAGACTGAATAAATTGTGTGTGGAGCCAAGGTGGCTATCAGAGTTATGGTGTTTAGGTTGCACCTGACAAATTCTAAATTCTGAGTTGGGAGCAAGTTGATCTGTCTGTTCATCATCATTCCCAGAAGGTGCAGTAGTTGGGGTAAGAGGCTCCTTTGGAGAACTAATGCATCTTCAGTTGTAGTGGTGAGGAGCCAATCGTTTAAATATGGGAACACCCGGAACCCTTGCAGTCTGAGCTGGGCTGTCACTGCTGCCATGCATTTTGTAAACATCTGGGGGGCTATGGTGAGTCCAAAGGGCTGAGCTCGGAATTGAGAATGATTGGTCCCCAGTTGGCAAATGAGATGATCTGGAGTGACTGTGTATCTTTATGTGGTAGTAGGCATCCTGCAGATCAATGGAGCACATTCAGTCATCCTTTCTGAAGTAGAGGCAAAATGGACTTGAATCATGACCATCCAGCATTTTGTCTATTTCAAGTACTGATTTAAATGATTTAGGTCCAATATTGGCCTCAAGTCCTATGTGTTTTTTTGGAACTAAGAACATGGAGTAGACACCAGATCCTATCTGGTCTAGTGGCACCTGGTGGATAACTTTTCCATCAGCTTGTCTACTTCTGATATTGCAAATTCCAATTAATTGTGTGGCACTAAGGGAATCCTGAGAGACTGTTAGAAATGAGATTCAGTATCCTCTGGTTTCCTTAACACCTAAAAACCTGAAGTGATGGCGCTCCAGTTCTGAGGGTGTAGACATAGGTGGCACCCCCCCCCCCCCACAACTGCCTTCAGAGTGCTGCAGTTGGGCCACCTTTCAGGAGTGCTGGAATGATTGGCCCATGAAATCCTTGGTTTTGTGGTCTGATTTTGCATCTTGGGTAGAAATTACCTCCTCCTCTTCCACAGGGGGTCTGCCCAAAGAAGTGTTGTGGGCAGGGCCTTGTGATTTTCGGAACTGCATTTTCTTCCTTCTCTGATTCCTAGAGAAGGTTCTCTGAGGAGTAGAGAAACAGATTCTGATAGAGGAGAGAGTTCTTACCATCTTGTTGTTC
Source organism: Protopterus annectens (assembly GCF_019279795.1). Classification (NCBI taxonomy): domain Eukaryota; kingdom Metazoa; phylum Chordata; order Ceratodontiformes; family Protopteridae; genus Protopterus; species Protopterus annectens. The sequence continues at coordinate 77,650,268 of NC_056751.1, read as the reverse complement.
CTTAACTTGCAGGCCAAACAATGTAGTATGATCAAAAGGAGCATTAATAAAGGATGTCAATTCTCTACACAAAATCACACAATCACATCCTTGGCATGGCAAAGTAAGACTATACTGGTACCTGCTGCTCTAATTGTTCCATCAGCTGCATTTGAATGCATACACATGGAGACATTCAAAATAGAAGATAAGGTAAAAAGCTGGGATTCCACTGTCTTCTGGATAGCTGTTGACAAATTTCCTGAGAGAGGGCATTGGTAATCTATTTGGTCAATTCTCTTTGGAACGGAATATGGGCCATGTAGCTCAGCACTTTCAGGAAAGGTTGCTGAAGTGTATGTCCATTTTCCAAATCTGTCCACAGCCCTGTACTCTCTGATAAGGGGGGTGGACAGATGAAGCTCCTTCTTTGAGGCTGCCACTATGATTATGGCATCCACTGGAGACTCATACTCCAGTGAAGTTTATCTTGCGGCATCACCAGAATCCTATCAAATTTCTTTGGTATAGGGTCTGGTCAGTCTCCTTCCAGGCTCCCTGAGCCACTAGATCAATAAGGGCATTGAGAGGAGGGACCACCCAAGATGTAGAACAGCCAGCTCCAAAAGCCTCCAGGTACACAAATTATTCCAGAAAAGGTGCAGCTTAGATCAACCTCCTTTCTATTTGAGCAGTTGTAGAATTTCTCTGAAGACGTCTTCCAATGGGATCATGGGGAATATTTCCTTTCCTCCAAATCCATGTCTTCTGTGACAGATTCTGGTGATGAATCCAAGTGCTTTCATTTGCATGTCTGCTTTCTTTGTACCACTCATTGAGGAATATCTGGTGACAGGTCTGAATCAGACTGAGAACTAACAGCATTTCACCTTTTGGAGATTGAATGTCCCTGTCAATGAGGAGGAGTGGATTCTGGAGAAGAATATGTTTAAGGTCGGATTTGGATCCGAAAAGGATCGTGGCACCTCTTCTCTCAAATGTGAGAGGAGCTGATGGAAGGTATTGAGGGAGAAGGAGGACCGGTACAGACAGACTCCGAAACCTCAACCCTCCCAAGCTTTGAGGCCCACATCAGAGCATAGCTCTCAAGAGCTGATGTTCTGACAGGAAGGGACAAGCTCAGGCAACTTCAAAGTCAAACCCTCTCCCTGAACATTGGCTCCAAAACTTCACTCTGACTCTCTTCTTAATCCAAGAGGCTCAGACTTTAGATAGACTGGGTCACAGCTGGAGCCAAAGAGAATGGCACTAGCTGTGTCAACACAGGTGCTTGAGATTTTTGAACCTAAGGGCTTTAGTTCTGAAGAACAGACCTGTAACAAGTTGAACAAGGAAAGATCGATGATGAGGTTCCTGATTGTCAGATAGGACAGAGCCAGGAGGACCCCAATTGTATCTGTGTCCAGAGGAATTTCCACATCATCTTGTTGACATCAGCTTCTGTGGACTCCTGGCAAACCGACAGACCTGGAAGAAGCAATTGACAAAGCATTGGATTGTTGCTGCAGAATGGTGGACTGGAGAGAACGGATTGGATCTGGAGAGTTAAGCCTGGATGGGGATGAAGATAGAGAGCAGATATAAGGCTTTGGATCCAAAGGCTTCTACATTTTTGGTGTTAGACCCACTGAGGCTATGGGCCCAGGTACCTGGCTTTTCAATGTCTTTCTTAGGTATCTTGTCTTTGGTGGGCTCCAACTTTGGAGCTTCTTTATCTTCTTCCTTTTTTCTCTCCCTTGGGTCAAAGATGTGGGAGAAACTACCAAAGACCCCGAAGCAGATGGAAGAAGTCCCTTTAAAATTAGTTTGTCTGTTCTGTTAAGCTTTCTGAGCAAGTGAAACACAGGCTCTGTATTCAGTACCCGTGTGTGGTGTTCCCCAAACAGTATATACAAAGGGAGTGGGAATCCAGAGGAGAAATTTTGTGGCCACATTTTCCAAACTCCTTAAAACTTTTGTCAAACATTTTAAGAAAGTCTGGACACTCTACAAATCAAGTAAGCAACTGTACCTACTTGTAAGCACAAAAAATAAAACTAGCTATAAGTAACTCTCAACTATGCTAACTATAACTGACAGGAAAGTTATTACAATAAGCTGAAGATTTTTTATACTAGGGAGAAGAAGAAATTAGAGAAAGCTATCCATCAGAAATATATACCTATTGGTATTAGGAAATAGAGAAAGTGAAAATCACTTGTCTACGAACAATAGCTTAGAGCCTCAGACTATTCAGTTGAAGTGGTAAAGATCTGAGGCAATTTGACAGTGGCAAGGGATTATGGGTAGGGGATGGGGGATCAGAGCTCTGGATCCGAAGATTTGAAGTTACCAAGGCTGGATACAAATTGGATCAGAGTCCAAAACGTTGAATCAGATGAAAATGGACATTGAATCTGTCCATATAAAACACAACATAAGTTGGTATGCAAGATAAGGCTTGAAGCTCAGGCACTCTTCTTGCAAAGGAAATAGCCACCATGAACAAAGTCTTCCAGGAGAGCAGCTGGCTTGAAAGAAGCCTAATCAAAATTTGCAGGAGTGGAGTCAAAACCCAAGGCAAAACAGAATCCATTAATGTGCAGATAGAAAGTCCCCATTTAAACAAGTAATTCAGTAGCAATATGTAGGTAGGTGTTTGACTGATGATGATCTTCTTGCTTAAGTTTGTGGTCTAAGAAAGATGCCTTTCAGAAAAGGCCTTTGATAGCTTGAGAGGCGCAACAAGTATATTTTTCATGCCAGTGTGGAAATTAGATACGACAGCTAAGGTAGTGGAATAGGTGAGATCAGAAAGAAGGAAATCGGCCAGGAAATCTAAAATTGCATGCAAAGGAATGAAGAAGAATCTAAGCTTTTGGAAGAGGCCCAAACAGAAAATCTTTTCCATTTGCAAACCTTCCTAGAGGAATGCTTCAAGGATGATGAAAAGATATAAACAACTCTCTTAAAAAGCTTGGTAACACCAGCCATCTTTGGAACTAGAGGAACCAAGTAATCAGTCTGAGAGATTTGAGATTCAGGTGAGGTTGACCCAAGGGGTAAGAGGTCAGATCTGGAACTATATCCAGGACGAAGTAGGGTGCAACAGATGAGGCCACATAAAAGGGAAACAAGCTAGTCTTGGCTATGATGATCAGGGTGCCTTCTGAAGAAATTATCAGGGCAGTTGGCCACTTGGGGGCCAAGCATGGAGAATATTCTTTGGTAAATGCCCTGGGGGAATCAGGGCAAAAGAGCTGCACATATGGTGTTGGAGGGGATGCAGCAAATAACAGTGGATGAACACTTGTGCCACTATCTTTGGATTGAAGGACTATCTGTGAGGGAGGAGGAAGGTCCTGCTCAAGCTATCTGGTAGTATGTTGGATTTACCCGGGATACAAGTTGCTATCAAAACTGTTGAGAGGACATAGTCCATTGCCACTCTCCTGTGGCCTCTTGACACAAGGGATATGAACAAGTTGTCCATTGTTTGTTTACATACCATACCACTGAAGTGTTGTCGGACTGGATGGCTATTATACCCCTAGGGAGAAAGTCTTGGCCTGCAACACTAGGAGGACTGCTCTCTCCTCCAAGACATTAATGTGAAGACTAGCCTCTGACCAGGTACCTTGGACTGTCTTCACTTCGAATGTGGTGGTAACATATGCCAGTAAGTCAGATGGTAAGATCCATAAGTTAGGATAAGACTGAGCACTGAAATGATAATGTCCAGTGAAGAACTGTTATGTAGAGCATTGCTAGTAGCATAAGACACAGATCTGGCCATAATTCAAGGAGTCAGAACACTAAGAAAGATGGAGGCCTCCCAGAATTTAAAACTTGGTTACTTGAATCCATAGGGAGAGTAGCCTGGAAGGGGCAATTTGATCTATGGTATTCAGATGGTGTCTAATAAATTACAGGGCTTGCCCTGGTTGCAGACTGGATTTTTTGCAGTTCACAATGATAACAAAGGATAGACATAGCCGAAGCAAGTAGTCCCTAGCTTGCATAAAAAAAAAAAAAGACTTCATGGCTGTGGTAAGCAGCCAGTTGTCCAGGTAAGCAAAGACCTGGAACTCCTGCAGCCTGAACCAGGCAGTGATCAATGCCATGCACGAACACCCTAGGGCTGTGGTGAGCTGAAAGGGCTGTGTCCAGAACTGATAATGGCTGGCTCCCATCTTGGAGTGCAGGAACCTCCTCTAGTACTAGCTATGCTTGTGTGATAAGTATCCTTGAGGTCTACTAAGCATATGCAGTTGTCCTTCCTCAGCAGAAAGAATGGCCTGCACCATTACCATCAGTAACTATCTGTTTCATGTAGTGATTCAACTAAATGAGGTCCAGAATAGGGCTGATGTTCTTGTTTTTCTTTGACATTAAAAAGAATCTTGAGTAGACTCTATCCTCTTTGGTCTGGTGAGACCTCTTGGATGACTCAGTTGAGAAGCATCTTTCTTCTCTCCCCTGCTGCTTCCCTTTGCTAATGGGGTGGATGGGAGATTGGGAATAGATTCTCCATTCTTGTTTGGAGCATAAAGAAAAGGAGTGGAATAATCTTTAGACAGGACTCTCAACATCCAAGCATCTGAAGTGATGGCCTCCCAAGCTGTGAAGTATAGAGCCAGGTGCCCCACAACTGCCTCCAGAGTGCAGCAGCAACTGAGTAAACCTTCAGGGGCACTGAAAGGGCTTACTAAAGAAGGGACCTCTGGTTTCCTGGTTCTGCATCTTATTCCTGCCCCTGCAGTAGCATCCACTGAAGTATCCTCCTGCCATGGGTGGCACCATCACCATGAGCATCCTGGAAAAGGTGGTGTGACTTGCAAAAAAGAGTAGTTCACCCTTCTGATTCTTGAAAAAGGACTCCTGAGGGGTGGAGAAGTGTACCCAATGGCAGACAGCATTTTCCCTTCCTGTGCAATGTATCCCTGACTTTTGGACCAAAAAGAGTGGAACCATTGAGTGGGTTGCTTAGAAAGGATACCTTGAAGCAGACTGCAAAGTTACAAAGGCATATCCAGGCGTGACCACACACAGTAATATCATGCCTGCTGGATGAGCCATATAATCTGCAGCAATCAAGACAAGCCACATTACTACATTACAGATGGATTATACAGTAGACTGCTGAGCCTCCAGAAGCTGCTGTATCAACATAGTCTGATATATCCTCAACCAAATCTCTCTGGAGCTTTGTCACATGGGCTGCGTAATTCAGTGCATGCAATGCAAAAGTGGATAAAATCACAGGTGTTTCCCCAGGTGGTCTGACAGAGTCTACTAGTTTGGGGGAGGGTGAACTGCAGAAGTCTCCTTGGAGATATCTTTCTTGGTGGCTGCAGCAAACACTGCTGACAGTTGCTCCAAAATGGTCAATTCTATGGAGGGACCATCAGGCTTCCAGGGGAATGGCTCCACCACATCAGGTTCTCTCCACATCATCAGATGCACCAAATTGACAAGGAAATCTAAAAGCAGAACCACCAAGGATATTGATGGATTAATGCCAAAGGCCTCAAGAAATACAGACTGGGGTTGGGGCTTTGTTTGTCTACTCACAGCACACTCATCAATTCTAAGAAGTCAAAAAAGCAGGCATCCTTGCAGGGGATTTTGCAGACCTCCTCTCCCTTTACTGAAGTCAAAACCCTTAGTAATAACTCTTCAGGGGAGTCCAAATACTTTCTCTTGCATCTATTCAAGTAAACCACCGGGGAGGGCTCGACACCTAGAGGGTCCCTGAAGCATCAGGAGGATCCCATAATACAGGGAGGCTTAAGGTCTAACAGTGCGGGGCTGTCCCAAAGCCAACTGGTGCAAGCCCAGAGAACTAGATAGCTGAAAGGACTGGGGATAGGTCCAACTTGACAACAGAAAACCCAGTCTCCAGTCAAGAGAAAATCCTCTTTCCAGCCTAAAATGTTGATGCTGGATGCCTAGGCACACTTCCCCTCAGCTGTGCAAATCCAACAGAGAAACCAGTGTCCAGCTCAGACCCTGTTGGTTCCAATGTTGAAATCAGAGCAGAGTTATCCAAGGCTGAGACACCCAAGGGAAGGGATGGCTCAGAAACCCTGAACATCAATCCCAATCCCAGGGCCTCGACTCCTATAATTTGTATCAGAGATGTGCTCCACTCCAAGGGAGCCAAAGTAGAATTAAGGATGGAAATGGTTTTGACAGCCAAGTGGTTGGCATTGACGAGGGAAAGGAACATTTGGGACCCACTGGTCCAAGTACTGAAAGATGGGCAAAGGGAGGAAGAGACCAAGATGGAGCTGAAGGCAGAATTTTTAGTTTCCAAGCCAAGGCAGAGGAGATAAATCCCTAGGTCCATTGTGCCTGCAAAAAAGTATACACATCAGCTGCTCCATACCCGAGCCCCTACTACTACTGGCTGATCTGGCAGACCAAGAGGATGTCAGGGATGGTGGTTTCCAGGGTTTAAGCATGGATAGACCTGAGCCTTGGATCTGAAAGGGGGAGGCTTGGACTGTTGTCTGGGATTGCTCTGGCAAGTATCCAGTAGGAATAGAAAGAAAAAAGGGAGTGAAGCCTTGCTGAATGAGGAGCTGCTGAAGGAAGGAAAGTACAGTTTTGTACCTACCATAAATGTAGATGTTAGAGTGTATACACTGCTGCAGTCATTACACTTGGGTTATCCTGCCGTCAGGCGGTTCCCCAGTCGGCCTGAGTTCCAAAGTCTTGGCCCGGTGTCGGTTGCTGTCGCCTCCTCCCTGACGTCAGTGCGACAGGGGTATATAAGATGCAGCAGACGCCATTTTCTTCAGTTTTTCTTGCCCCAGATGTCAGGTGCCTCTAAATAGGTAGGCAATTCCAATTGCTAATAAAACATACATAAGAAAAACAAAAAACAACTTACAGCTACCAGCAAATACTCCCCATAGGTAGTAAGGGTAGAAGACATAGGTACATACCTGCCAGTAAGAGGGGAAGGAGGGTGGGTAACGTGGACTGCATCAGTGTATACACTCGAACATCTACATTTATGGTAGGTACAAAACTGTACTATGTTCATAGTGTTACACTGCTGCAGTCATTACACTTGGGCAGAATCCCAGAGCTGAGGAAGGGTGGCTGGTCATATAAGGCAATAGGGGTGGATATAAGGCCCTGCAGCACTGCAGTGGCGAAGCCAGCTCTGGATTTAGAGTATAGAGGCAGATGGTAATGCTTGGTGAAGGTATGTACAAAACTCCAAGTTGTTGCTTCCAAAATATCTTTGGTAGGTACTCCCCTGAGGTAGGCAGTTGAAGTGGCTGTTGCCATGGTGGAGTAAGATCTAATGCTGCTAGGTACAGGTTTTCCATGGTATGTTAAGCAGAAACGTATACAATGTCCTATCCATTTTGAAATAGTCTGTTCTGAAATGGCTTTTCCCTGTGCTCCTGCAGCATATGCTACCAATAATTGCTCAGATTTTCTGAAAGCTTTGGCTTTGTCCAAGTAGAAGTGTAACTGCCTGTGAATGTCCAAAGAGTGCAGTAGTCTCTCCCCTTTATTCTGTGGTTTAGGATAAAAAGTTGGCAGGTGAATAGTTTGGTTTAGAGCCACACTGGATACCACCTTTGGCATAAAAGTAGGGTTAGTTCGTAAAGACACCCTGTCCTGGTGGAAAATGAGGAAAGGTTCCACTGCCATTAATGCCTGTAATTCTGAAACTCTCTGTGCTGATGTTATTGCCAGGAGCAGAGCAGTTTTCCAAGAGATATATTTTAATTCTGCTGTGTTGGTTGGCTCAAAAGGAGGTAAAGTTAGCTTCTCCAAAACAAAGTTGAGGTCCCAAGTTGGAATAGATGCTCTACGGGGCGGTCTTATGTTTTTAGCCCCTCTGAGGTACTGTTTTAACAGAGGATTAGAGAAAATTGGTGGATCTGTGTTGTAATGAGCAGAGATGGCTGAGGCGTGGATCTTGATGGATGAGAAAGAGAGTCCTTTGTCCAGCATCTCAGTTAAGCATTGTAGTATCTGAGGAATGTTTGGGACAAGAGGGTCAAGGCTGTGAGCTTGGTTCCAGGCACAGAATCTCTTCCATTTATCCGAATAGGCCTTCCTGGTACTAGGCCTTATGGCCTCCAGAATGACATCCATAACAGCTTTGGAGAGAGGCATTGCTTGCTTGACTAAGGAATCTTCCATGCAGCTAGGTTTAAGGTCTTTGGCTGGCTGTGTAGTATTTGTTTGTTGTGCTGAGTCAGCAGATGTGGGATTTGAGGCAAAATACAGGGTGGTTCTTGTGCTAAGCTCCTTAAGATTGGGTACCAGTGCTGGCGTGGCCAGTCTGGTGCAATCAGGATAATCTTTGGCTCTTCCTGCCTGGCTTTTAGGAGTACCTTTGGCAGGAGAGGTAGTGGTGGGAAAGCGTATACTTGTAGGTTCTCCCAGCTGAATGAGAGGGCATCCACTTTCCATGCTTGTGGATGGTAACTCCTTGTGCAGAATTTTTGTAGCTGGCAGTTTATTGGGGATGCAAACAGATCTATGTCCGGGCTCCACCATTTCTGTGTTATTCTGAATATTTGTGGATTCAACTCGCATTCGTGGGGATCCATGATGTTTCTGCTCAAGTCATCTGCCAGTGTGTTTTTCTCTCCTGGCAGGAATTGTGCTTGCAGATGAACTTGAAGGTTTATAGTTGTGTTCCATAAGGTCATAGCTTGTCTGCATAGGGGGTAGGAGTGAGTGCCCCCTTGTTTATGCACCACATAACTGTGGTGTTGTCTGTCTTTAGTAGTAGTTGTCCTGGATGCAGCAGGTCCTTGAAAGCTATAAGCACATTTTGTACAGCCACATGCCCTGAATACATTTGCCTGCTATGTGTGCTCCCCAGGTGTAATCCGATGCATCTGTTATCAGTGTTTGCCTGGCTGTAGGTTGTGTAAAAGGCTGTCCCTTGTTGAGATGACAAGCTTGAGCCCACCATTGAAACTCCTGTTGAAGGCAAGGGATTAGTGGTATAACTGTTTCCAAACTTTGACAGTGTTGAGACTATACATTCTTTAGGTACCATTGTAGTTTCCTCATATGCAGTCTGGCATATGGAATTAGTAGTATGCAGGATGCCATGTAACCCCAAGGCCTGCAGAATTTTTCTTGCAGGGAGTTGTCTTTGTTGCCATCAATTGAAAGTATTGAGTCAGTTTGTCCTTCTTTGTCTGGCATGCGATAAGCCATCTGGGCCGTTGTGTTCAAGCTGGCATCCAGGAATATAATCTCTTGTGAGGGCACTAGTTTTGATTTCTTTTTGTTTACTGTGTACCCCAGGCAACTTAACTTTTTTTACAAACGCCAGATGCTTTAGAAGAATGTCCTTGCTATCTGCTTGAATCAGGCAGTCGTCCAGGTACGGATAAATTTGAATTCCTTTCTGTCTGCAAAATGCAATTACTGGTGCCAGGCACTTTGTGAAGACCCTGGGCGCAGTAGATAAGCCAAAGGGCAGTGCAGAGAATTGGTAGTGCACTGAACCAGCTATGAATCTGAGGTATCTTCTGCAGTTTTGTCTGATAGGGACATGCAGGTATGCTTCTTTGAGGTCCAAAGTCACGAGCCAAGCTTTCTTGCCCAGCATGGGAAGAAGCTGCTGTAATGTCAACATTTTGAATTTCGGAACATCCAGGTAAGTGTTTAGAGATGAAAGATCCAGAATGGCCCTCCAGGCTTTGTCCTTTCTGGGTACCAGAAAGAGTCTGGAGTAAAATCCTTGTCCTTGCTCCTGTGATGGTACCTTTTGAATAGCTCTCATATCCATGAGTGCTGTAATTTGTTTTTGAGCTTCTGCCCATTGATTATTGATTCGGTGGCAGATTTGGCATTCCTTTTAACCTTGGCAGAGAGTGAAAGTGGAACCAGTAACCTTGAAATACAATGCTGAGAACCCATTTGTCTTTGGTGATCATTTGCCAGTTGTGGTAGAAGAGTGCCAGTTTTCCTCCCAAGGGGGCTGCCAAGGATTTGTTTGGCAGCTGTAGTGGGAAGTCACTGGAGCTGCCTTTTATATGGTTGGGGCCTGTCTTCCCCTTCTTTCTGGCCTGATGCAATCCATTATCGAGGCCTGTAAGGACCTTGTGTTTGACCTCTACCTCTTGGACGTCTGTATCTTCCCCTTTGAGGTCTGTTTGTATTGGAAAGGCCCAATTCTTAGTTGGCCAGTTTCTGCTAAATCTAGGAGGTTGAACCTGTAAGAAATCCTTCACAGTTTGCATAGATTTTGCCTAAGCCTCCATTTTCTTTAATACCTCTTCTGCCTTAACTCCAAATAACACATCCTGCTGCAAAGGTGCATCCAATAATTTTGCTTTAACATGATCTGGTAACATATGTTCTTTTAACCAAGCATGTCTTCTAATGACAGAACCTGTAACTGCTGCTTTGCAGGTGGCCTCTAGAGAATCAAAACCACATTGCAAAGTATGCTTTCCCACTTGTTCAGCTGCATGCAATAAATCCTGCATTTTTTTTAAATTAGGAGGATCTGATTCTGGAAGCATTTTCTGTTTTAACTGAGAGTAAAAATTGCTGATATTTTAGCATGTGAAACTGGCAATTTAAGGCTCTCATTGTTAAAGTTGCAGACGTATATACTTTCTTTCCCCATCTGTCTAATGCTCTGGAATCTCTGTCAGAGGGAACTGGATTCTTGGCTGATGAGGCCTTAACTCCTTTGGGTCCCTGAGAACTAGTTTCAGGGTCAGCTACAGGGCTTTTATACAGAAATTTGTGCGAGTCAGGGACTCTGTAGTATCTGTCAGGTTCAACAGGGGCTGGAGGCAAGGAATCAGGATTTAAGCTGGATTCTGCATACACATCATCCACAATATCTAACACTGGCGGAATAGCAAGGGGTCTGTGTTGAGGTAATAAAAGGAAGTCTCTGAGCCTTTTCTTGGATTCTGAGTAATGCCAGTATTCCCAGTGGAAATGCTCCCTCATGGTATGTAGGGTTTCCCCAAAGGAGTAGTCCTCAGGTGGTGAGGCTGATGGAATTGATTCCTCAGCATCAGAATCCTCATAAGGGGGTAGAGAGTATCCTAGGTCTGAGGATGAATCAGAAGAGATGGACACCTGGTCGGATGAGTCATAGTCTGCATCCTGTCTAGGCCTTTTATCAGGAGGGGGATGGGACCCCCTGATCATAGTGATTAGGTCTTGATTAGGTCATCAGCCATTTTGAGCATTTGTTTCTTAGGCATGGAAGCCTGTCCTGGAGAATGCTGTATTTGTTTCTTTGACTTTAAAGGAAGCTTAGACTTAGATGAGGGTTTAATGCTTAAGTGAGTAGGTCTGAAGACACACTCTGTAGCTGTGTGTTGCTCAGCTACTCCGGATCCCTCTGAAAGGTTAGTCTCGGTAGGTTGAAGAACTTGTGCGTCCGAAGGCCCAGCCATCTCCATGTGGGAGTCAGAGGTGGCTTGTGGTTCAACAGAAGCGGTCATCAGGGGCTGTGAAGGCACCTCGCTGAAAACCGGAGAACCGGCGACTGGCCTAGAAGAGGCTTCGTCGTCAGTTGTGGGCCTCGGATGCTTATCCTTGTGTTTGCGCTTTTTGTGTATTCCGGTCGGAAGTTCCGATGGCATGGTATAATTGAATTTTCTACCAAAATAATGTCGGGCAAAATCAAACCGACGTTTAATAGTGTGCTTGTTAAACCTAGCACAAAACCGACAGCCAGTGATGTCGTGGTCAGAGCCTAGGCATGGGATACAATAGGAATGGAAATCCTTATGAGATATTTACTTCCCACAAGAAATACAGTTATTAACTTTTACTGACATCGGTCTGAGGCAAGCAAAAGTTTCCACAATGGGGTACTTAAGTTTCCCCAACGGGGTACTTAGCTTTGTAGAAGACTTCGCTTCTGGATTCAGAATGAAAATCTCAGGAGACGGCCGACCGGCACTTGCAAACTGCTTTTGCTTCAGGCACCGCGCGGCAAGAAAGACTGAAAAAAATGGCGTCGGCTACATCTTATATACCTCTGTCGCACTGACGTCAGGAAGGAGGTGACAGCAACTGACGCCGGACCAAGACTTTGGAACTCGGGCCAACTGGGGAACTGCCTGACGGCAGGATAACCCTAATGACTGCAGCAGTGTAACACGATGAACATCTAGGGATACTCAGCATAGAGAATTTTGAAGAATTCGATCCTGGAGCAAGGTTGTTGGTGCTAAAGTGACATTGAAAGTTCATTTGATCTAAAGCCAGATTGGTTGGAAGACCTGTGGGTCATCAGATCTGGCTGCCTTCCATTAAGGAAAAGGAGCATTTGTGGTCTTCTAGTATTAGTTTTGCTCTTGCCTTATCACTGACTTCGTCACACTTTTTCGCTCCCAACTTTTTTGGCAGGAGAGACTGTAATGGGAGATACAGGTGTCAGAAGATGCTTTGAAAACAACTTAGCCCCCTGAGCAGCAAGAACTCTCTGCCCAAAGACTGAAAATGCCTGACACCACATGTAGGTGTGCCACACCTAAACAATACTCACTTAATCATGTTTATCTTGGGGGGCAGCTTATGCCCATACCCCTTACACATTTTGAAGCCCAAAGCTTATTTCTCCATAGCAGGGCCTAAAGTCAGAAAAGCACAGACTATGGAACAATTCTCTATTTAAAAAAAAAACACATACTGTGTGTAAGTACAAAAACTAGTATTACTATCTACTTCATCTTGCATAGTATATAGATGGATCTACACTACGTCGAATTACCATAATGTTGAATGCTGAAAACACTAAAAAGTCATATTGACTCCTTAACATCAAATTTCTCAACATATACGGTACATGTTGCACTCCCTCCAACTTAAACATTGCTACAAGTAAACATATTGTAATAAACATTTCTGCGGGGGGGGGGGCAAGCCCCTCTGGGCTCCCTCACCCCTTGCAAATTAAATATACCAACTCAAATCACTGCAGTGGAGGAAAGGTAAATTTCCCCAATCTCCACTGTACCGCAATATCCATACATGTCCGAATAATTTCTGAAATACACACCTGTATTTTAACAAAACACTTTCATACTGCCAACACAAAAACATCCACTACTAGTCACTCTTCCCAGCACCGCAAAAACTCAAACGATTTCCTTTCAAATAAATAAATCCTACCTTCAACAAAAAGTTTTCCTTACCCTTTTCAAAGGTTGTACTACACAAGCTGACATTTCCTTCACTATTAAATGTGCCCACCACATCTCTTTACTACAGTGTGAGTTCTTAAAGTGATACCGCAGTATTCAAACTCAACAGCAAACAAACCAACATTTTCAATGTTATCAGATTAGATGTTATAATCTTTCAGTATTTTGAGCATTCAGTGTTATGATCATGATGTTTTAAAGCTCATCATGATGGTAATTCCATGTAGAGAAAGTGTGTGTGTATATGTATATGGTTTACTATCATAATTCCGAAGTGCATTCGGTCGAATGCCGGTAACTCCGACTCCGAAGCGTGAAAGTGACAATGTCAAATTCCGCCATTGCCGAAAGTACATCTCGAATTTGACCTCCAATCGGGCTTTAACACGGGTCGAGATAGGGGTGATATTTGTACTTCGACAATGTCAGGTTCGACATAGTCACCATTCGAACCCCTGTCATTCACTGTAGTGGTGTCGACAAGATGCACGTTGGAATTATGATAGTAAACTTACACACACACATATATATATATATATATATATATATATATATATATACATACACAAGAGAAAGCTAAAGGTAAGGGAAAGGGGAACAGACTGGCAAAGACACTAACAGGAGAACTAGCAGTCAAAGTGGAGGAAAAAAAGAAGGAAAAACTCCCCAAAATAGCACAACCATCTAATTACTATTTCAATACAAAGTTAGAGTAGGCACAGAAAAATGGAAGGGTAAGCAAAAAAATTTACTTATGAAGAAGGAGCTTCGGTGACTATGTCTGGATGCAAAAGTGGCAAAAGAAATCTGAAGAGAATCATTGAGGGCAGAGTATTATGAGTAGAGCTTCAGGGTTGAAGAACGTGAGACATAGGCCTTGGATCAATTATATTCTACAGAAAAAGTGGAAGTTTTTTCCCCAGAAAGGAACTGATCTGCCCAGGAATGGAATAGAGTTAGATGACCATCCGTTCTCAAAAGCACACTCTTCAGCAACAAGAAATCTCTCAAGGGCTTGATGCCTAAACCTGACTTAGTCAGCTCAGTTCAAGATAACCATTTGGGCACATGGAAAATGCCCCTGAAGCTTTGGAAGTTGGATGGCTGTTGTATCCTTTTGCAGGATATAACCTATATTAGCTTAGGTTACCACAGAAGTGACAGAAATCCACTACATGTTCACATCAAACTGTAAGCTTCAACAAGGACTTCATCGGGGGGGGGGTCTTGTGGGCTAATTAACCTTCAAGAGCATGAGCTCCAAAGAACACGCCAAAAGTAACATCTTTTGGTGGAGACAAGGGATCCCTTCTCTATCAGATATGTCTGATTTCAATGACTCCAATAGGGAATCAAAGTGCCTCCTTTTGCATATTCTCTCTCTTAGGGTCTCATAGTGGGAATTGTCTGAGTCCCCACAGGATTGCCTCGATGCCCGAGGTGAATTAAGGCTAGAGTTTGACTCTGACAAATGGATACAAGAGTAGGGTGAAGAGCCCCACAAAAGGTGTTAAGGGGCACAAGCAGGCACATGAGAAGCCTGAGAATCAATTGTCAAGGAAGAAGAAATCATCCTTTCCATGATCTCAATGGTGAATCTAACAGTTGGGTCCGAGTATCCCTCCCGCTGGCCTGGATGCGAACCCTGCAGAAGGGATGGCCACAGCTGAAGATAATAGCCCCAAACCCAAAACAGTAAAAGGCCTCAAAGAGGGGATCAGCACAGATGCCTTGAAGGATGGGGACTCAAACACAGAGCACAGCAGCACGAGACGGCGATGAAGGTGGTATAGAGTACTCTATGTCAAGTCAGCATGGAGGAGCTGCTCCTGGGTCTAAAAATCTTGGAGTTGAGAGAGATTGATCAAAAGCTCTGTCATGAGGTTGGGGCACAAGTTGGCATAGAAGAAATTAATTCCTGTAAAGGTAACCGCTCCAGGGCCACTGACTTTACAAGGGCAGATACAAAAATAGAAGACAGACCTGCCCTCTCTGCCAAGAGGGAAGGTATGCACCTCATTTCTATTTTTGTCTTCAGGAAAGCCCTCATAACGATTCCAGCTCCATGTCAGAAGCTCTTCCAACAGACTTGGAGGATCTGAATGATCAAACTGAAGATGGTCTTGATGGAGCCAGAGAAGGCTCCTGATCCAATGAAGTTTTGCTTCGGCACAGAGTCAGCGATGTGTTTGGGATCAAAATAGACTCTAAAAGAACAAAAGTCTCATGGGCTCTCTTTGTCCTTGCCTCATCTTTGGCCTATTTATCCTAGAGCTTATTTCCTGCAGAACCAAGAGAAAGAAGGCTTCTCAAAGCTACTTTATATCTATCAGAAAGGGCTCTCTGTCCAAAAGCCTTCCAGAAAGAAAACTCCATGTTCAAATTCTCAACCCCTAAACACCACACAAATTGTGACCGTCCTAGGGAGGAATCATATGACCACATTTTAGGTACTTTACAAAACGTTTCACCCCTTTGCCCTTATCCTCTATACTGGGAGCAGATATACTGGGAGCAGAAAACTATCAACTAATGGAAAACGCATCATATAAATGTATAAAGATAAAGAGGAGCTCTATAAGATACCAGAAGTAAGTCCAAACAAAGCAATGAGGAAATTATTTACAACACAGTAGTATGAAAGAAGCAAGAACTACATGAAAGTTTGAAAAATGGAAAAAACAAAGGAGCATTTAGCTGGCATTCACTAAAACACATCCAAACACGATAGTGGCAGAAGAGATCTGAGAAGTTAGGTTATAGGTTCATAGGTTGGTACTGAGCTATCTGCCCGCAGGCATATATTAGCCCAGCCACGTTGTGCGGTATTCACCGCCCCTTTAGTAGTTCACTAGACCCTTGTACTAGCAGCTAGTACCCTTGGCCCCTATCTAGTAGTGCTGTTGGTGTGATCCCCGGTGTGAACTTTGTTACCCATCCACTCATCAAGGTTCCTCTTGAAGAGTGATAGTGAGGGGCTCTGTCTTATGTAGATCGGGACCCTGTTCCATAGTAAGGGAAGTCTCTGCGAAGGGAATCTATCCCTCCAGCATGTTCTATTCTTTGTTGTGTTGAGGTTTATATCCCTAGAGCGTGTAGCTCGAGTAGATTTGGTTTTGCTAAGATGGAGCATGTTCAACAATTCTGGGTTGGACATGGCTCTGTACGTTAGACAGAGATTGCCTCTGAGAAAGTGGTATGCAACAGAGAACAGTCTTAGCTTTTTCAATCGTGCTGCATAGGGCAACTGTTTGAGGCCAGTAATTCTCTTGGTTAGGTACCTCTGTGGTCTCTCCAGCTGCTGGAGATGTCTAGCCAGGTACATTCCATTTGGTGCATTGTACTCAATAATGGGTCTGATGAGGGAAGAGTAGAGGGGCACCATTACATCCTTAGATATTGATGCGAACCCTTTCATGATCAGATGGGTCACACAGAAGGATTTTCTAACCACTTTGGCAACATGGTTATCAAAGGAAAGCTGGCTATCTACTTGGGTCCCAAGATCCCTTATTTCTTCTTCAGATTTCAGGGGATTACCTCTCCTATGGTGTAGTTTGCGGGTACTCTGTTTTCCAAAGGGGATTACTACGCATTTTTTTGCATTTAGCTTGAGACCATGGCTTTGACACCATGCATCAGTCTCATTTAGGCCCTTCTGGAGGATCTCCATGTCGGCCACATATTATAGCACCCAGTTTGCAGTCTCCGCAAACTTAGTCAGCCACAGCCCTTCAGTGCTTGCCTGTACTTCTGAGAAGTATATGCCAAACAGGAGGGGCCCCAGGACAGAGCCCTGAGGCACACCACTCATTACTGGTCTGGATTTGGACATAGATCCCGCTACTCTTAATTTATGGGATCTGTGAGAGCCAGTTTGCAATCCAACTTGTGACGTAAGGGTTTATGTCCAGGCTGGTAAGCTTATCAATAATACCCAAATGGGGAATGGTGTCAAATGCTTTAGCAAGGTCAAGGTAAGCCATGTGTACCTCCTTTCCCTTATCTATAGCCTGAGTAACTGTCCCAAAGAAATCCACCAGGTTCAGGAGACGTGATCTGCCCTTGACGAAGCCGAACTGTGTGGGTTCCAGCGTCTGGAGGTTCCCAATCTCTCCATTTATGAGTTCCATAATGATTTGCTCCATAGCCTTACAGATCAGACTGGTCAGGCTTATTGGTCGGTAGTTCCCAGGGTCAGTTGTGGCCCCACCCTTGTGTAGCGGGACCACCGTTGCCATGCGCCATTCTCTGGGCACATATCCTGTGGAGAGGCTGAGACTGAACAGGGTATTAAGATGCGGGGTTAATTCCTTTTGGAGCTCAGATGACACAGCCTAGGACACCATCTGGTCCCATGGAGGCAGTGCTTTTAGCTTTAGATAGAGCCTTGTTAACCAACGTATCAGTAATAATTGGACTTACACAATCCCCTGGAATGGTAATAGGCCCTGTAGGTGGTGGTGGTGGTGGGGGGGGGGATTTGCAATGAACCTGTCAGCCAAGATGTTGGCAATGTCAGAAGGGTCAGTGTATTTTGTTCCATTTTGTTCCAACTCAGAACAGACCTGAGCGTTGCCATTTAGGTTTTTGATGTAGCCATAGAAGGCCTTATGGTTATCCTTGGCAACTTTCTTTTCAAAATTAGCTTTAGTTGACTTGATGAGGGCCCTAAAATTCTTACTAATGCTGATCAGGGATGATTTTTCTACTTGAGATTTGGCCTTTTTTTGTACAAGTCTCCTCCTTTTATTGTAAAGTTTGCTTATGGCCGGGGTCCAGCAGACTGTTTTTTTCTTGCTTGAGGAAGGAGTCTTGGTTTTATTTGGGATAGCACAGTCCATGCAATCCTGAAGATGCATATAGAGTGCCTTGGTGTAGGATTCCGCATCCTGGATATCATTATAGTTAGGACAAGTATACTGTGGGCAGGACAGTTAGGAGCTCGAGGCTGGAGCACTAGCTTTGCCAATGTGGAGCTGAAAAGCACTCTGAATGACCCATCAGTCAGATTGGATGGACATAATGAATACAGGACATACACAACTTATAGTGTTATTCAGAGACTCCTCATACAGTCTTTTAATGTACACATTTTTGAGATGTCACTTCTGTATTTTGTCTTGTTCAAAGTCAGCACTGGATTGAATAGACAACAGTTTTTTTTCCAGACGTCAGCATTCAAGATCGTCAATTGAAATGAAGTAATTTTTTTCTTGGGGTAATACTCCTGCAAGGTACTAGATCTTAATGTTTAACCATTTTTACTTACCCTGGGATTCAGAAAGGCTTGCTGTAATGCAGAAGCCTTATCTCGGGAGGTTTCTACATCAAGCTAAGCCCTTCTGATTCAGAGATCACTCTGTTTGTTCCCTTCATGTGGGACCTTTGCACAGAGAGTAGTCTTGCTGAGGAAACCATATAATTCAACATTCTGGATGAGTGCCTAATGCCAACTATCTACATCTACATCTCTTCAGTGGAAAGCATCAGTCTGGAGACGTAACTTTTACTGTAAGAAGGAACAGAGATTCTCAGTCTTATGAAGGCATTCACCAATTTGCTCCATTGGGAATGCTAACTGCACAGGTAAGGACACTAGAGCCGTGTGTGTGTGTGTGTGTGTGTGTGTGTGTGTGTGTGTGTGTGTGTGTGTGTGTGTGTGTGTGTGTGTGTGTGTGTGTGTCTGTAGAGGAGTGAATGTGCATGCCTGCCTGGGTGCTCTTACAACAGGAGTTTAGTAGAGATGCAAAAGTGTGCAATGTGTTTGTGCATTTCCATGAGTGAGCTTGGCTGTGGATTGCTGGATGCGTATGCACTTGCTGTGTGCATGTCTAGCATCACAATTGTGTGTGTGAATTAGGGGATTACTGCAATACTACCACAATGTTTGTGCTATGATGAACACCATCACTGTCAGATTTGACAGTGCAAGGATAGATTCAGAAACATGGTAATGAACCATTAATGAGGCATTTCTCTGCACAGCTTTACCATATATCTGAATTGTACTCTCTCCATAATGCTAAATGGCCAACCCACACTGACCAGTTAACTCAGGCGTAGAGGAGATCTCTGAATCCCGGACTTAGTGTGCATAGCTGAAGAGTGCTACATTTGTATTAAAGAATTTTAATTTTTTTTCCCACAATTTATATCCGTGCTATCAGTAGTACAGTCCTAGCCAATCAACCCATTCACTCCACATCACAAGAGTGAAGGTCTTCCAGGAGTGACCATCATTTAGATAGCCACTGGTGGGTGTTTGATTTTTTAAAAGATTTCTGGTCCTACTTTCCCTAACCATCCCCAGTAAAGTACCAGGGACGTGAACTGTAATTATCTGACACCACAGAACATCCCATCACTTCCATAAGGAACGCTGCCCTCCCCACAAAGCACTTAGTAATTTCTCTAGTCACTGATGGAGAAATCACATAGCTTTGTGTACTCCCCTAAGTGCACACAACTCTCCTCACTCCTTGGGAGTGGTGAGTGGCTTACACCCCTTCAATACTGCCTCTCCGTGCTTGGTTTCATTTAGTGGTCCCAACACTACACTGGAGAAGCCAATCACCTGGGTCACAGTAACAGGCACCGTACCTCTGTTTCATGGACCCAAGTGCAAAAATTATCCTTAGTAAAGAAATACTGGAGAAAAAAGGGAGAGAGGAAGCAGAAATGCAGAAACCAAACACTTCTTACTGTGCCCTAATATAGCATCATCCCATATGCTGTAGTAGTAATTAATCAAGCAGGTGGTATGGAGGAGCAAGGGGCTATTAACCAGCTACTTCCTGTGGTCTAGTGGCCAAGGGTTTGATTCCTTCATTCTCCACTGTGTCTGTGATTAAGCCAGCCGCCTATCCTGATAATGCTCCAGGGCAGAGTCTGAAAAAAGTCCATGAAGATCAGAGTTCTCCCTGGTTAACAAATAGAAATCAAATAATTTTCTGATACTTAGTGATATCAGTATTAAATTTTCAATGATTAGACCTGGAAAAATTACAATTATTTGTTGAGAGTAGTTTCATTAATGCAGATTAGTAAAAGAATACTGCAGGATAACTCTCATTCTATAATCATCTTTGTTCACTAAGATCCCAAAACACAGTCCACTTACAATGGAGAGCGTTTGTTACTGTATATGCGCAACCAAAATAGCATTCCCTAAATTTGCTCAGAGTTTGGAACTCCCTTCCTAGTCACTTACCTCTATTTAGAAAAAACAAAATGTCTGCCCAGTGTTAATGCCTTTTATCAGCCAAACAATCTACCTTGACTCAACCTAGTCTTTCTAGATCCCCTCTTTGGATTTCTGCTATCCTATCCCACTCTTATACCTAAACTCCTAGTCTCCCTCACAAAATTCTAAAATTTGCTAAATTCCCTTGATGCTTTACTTACTTTGTAAAACACTGATGTCATGTCATCTTAACACAATATACAGATTCTGTTTCAAGTAAGTATTATCAATATATTTCTTTTGATATTTTTTGTCATCCTACCCTTTCTATGAGCACATTTCTTCCCCATCACTGGGGCAAGAGCTGAGAGGGGGTGTGCCACTTCGGCACTAATTAGATGCAGTTCAGCTATTTTCAGCAAGCTGCCCTATCCTCCACAAATGCCCAGGTAAAACATGGAGGTTGGGGATGTATAATGAGATGCAGTGCAAGGTGCCCTTTCAGTTCTGCAAAAGGCATTTCGTGGTCTCTAACAGAAATCACACCACCTAGTGTGCCCAGAGTGCCTTCTGTACATTCACCTTCCCAGAGTGGGCAAGCAGTCCATACTCTCTTCAGTCTTCCTCCTCAGATCATTAATTGAACTCCCTCTCCATTGCCTAGATCACAGTCAGGCTCCAGCCCTCTGCATCAGAGCCAGACAACAAGCTTGTTTACTGCAGATGTGTTCCTTGCTACTAACCAGTGACTACTGATGCACCATCCAGCAATTCAGACATCAAATAGCTTTGTAAAACAGAAGCAATCTCCAGAATTAAGCACGTCTATGCCACCTCAATGTCTGGTATTTTAAAGTGTGTTTGCCTGCCTACTTAGATCCCCCAAAAAGTGAAGCAATACCAAACCTGGTCTCTTAAGCAAAAAAGATAGACAAAACTGGTTTAAAGATTTACCACTGTGGTTAAACACAATGCCGTTAACTAACCCTTTTTATGAAGTCAGCCTAGATCTGGATTTTCTCAACTTGTCACATCTGAGGCAACTGATCAGATTTCCCTCCATTTCTTCATTTTTGCCAAGTAACATCGCGGTTTTCTCTATGCACTCAATGGATGCAACAGTCTTTCCCTTTATTTTGATGTTTAAGCAAGAAAACTGGAAGTTGTACAGACTAGTGTATAGATACCCTATATACAATGGGCATGAAAACTGGGTTTGTTCTCAAGGTCACTTTGTCCTCATGAAAGACTGTATAGTGCTTAAAGATCATAAGAGGTTGAAGTCCAGAGGCACTTCTGACAGGAGGCATAATCACAGGGAAAATATTCAGTGAAATACACCTGGCAGGGCCACCCAGCCGGATCAAATGGGGATAGGATTAGTTTTCTCAATATTAAATTCAGGCTATAAGCCTTATGGGTGATCATAGATGAAGTATACTATTAAGAAAAGTCCAGTTACTGGAATAGTAGCCACTGGAGTATCCACTAAGAAACATGCTGATGCAGGTGAAAGGTGGACTTTAATGGAAGCAAAGGCCAGACTGAACAAAATCAGGGAACTCTGATAGTCAAGGTTGTCTGGGCACTATGAAAAAAAAAACTCTATTTCTCTAAATATTACTTTCTAGTAGGTTTCCTAGCAACAAGCAGCAGCATGGGTTGTTCTTTTGTTTGGAGCTGTAGAATGAAGGGAAAAATAAAAGTTATGCACTTACAGCAATAGGTCCATGGAGGAGGGCCATCCACCATAAAAGCAAGACGAAGAATGTCAAGTAACAGGACCACTTACTCAGAAAGTAAAACTTTCTCTAGTTGCCCAAAAACCTTCCCCACTCCATAACATTTCACTGTACCTGGCCACTTCACAGAGATAAGACATGCGAATAAGTCAGAATTTGGAAAAAGAGAGACTTAAGGCCAGTTACATTATATCGATCCCAACCTGTACCCTTCAAGAAGCATCATTAGTACGTAACTTACAAGTCTGTTAAGGACCATTTACCATAAAAGCAGAATAAAGTCGTAAGTAAGGTCTCCCATGCGGCCCCCCCCCCAACCATATGGGAACATAGCCTTAAATAAATTGGTACCAAAAGAAGACCAAGACATCACATACAGCTTATAGTGCCTTGCAAGCATATTGAGAGAAGACCAAGTAGCTGTTGCATAAATATCAAGACATTTTTAGAGAAAGGCTATAAATGGCCAAATGGAATGAGCTTTCAGTGTTGAAGAGGTTTACTATGTTTATTATATCAAAATTAAATATTAGACAAATACCTGGGCAAGGCAATTTTGGAAACCTTCTGACCAATATTTTTAGGGAAAGTGGTAAACAGTAAAACTATCCTTATGAATAGATTTTATTCTGTGCAGAACCTCACCTGGTGATTTATGCCTATACAATGGAGAAAATATGTTTGTTGAGAATGTTTTGGAAAAATATGGGTAAATGGCAGAATTCTCAATGGCTAACAAGTACAATGGAAGGTTAATACTCTAAGTGAGTTTCTGTAAAACACCTGAAACACCAAATATGGAGACTGAACGGACAAGTTTTTTTCAGAAATTCTGCAGCTTTTGTGGACCACCAGGGATTGGTTATTCAGGAGATACTTCTCCGAAGTGCAGGCCAAAACCAGTGGGCTATGGTTGGCCAGGTTTGCAGATGACTGCAAGCTGGGCATGGTTATCAATTCCCCAAGAGATGTGGAAGTCCTTTCAAGAGGGTCTAACCCAAACAAATGACTGCTGCCAAAAAACAAGGCCTCAAGCTGAATGCCAAAAAATGCATAATCATCCCCAGGGTGGAGAGTGACATGCCCACATATGACTAAATGTCCTAAGCACACAATCCGTCATGAGGGATTTGGGCATCCAGGCTGATGGTAACATGAGTTTTGACCATATTGCTTCCGTTGTATGGAAAGCTTTCTACATTCCTAACCTCATAAGTAAGGGTATTTCATCCAGGGACAAGGTCATCACAACATCCCTGTATTCTTCCCTTACAATGCCAATTATTGAGTACAACTCCCCCTTCGGCATGTACCTCGCAAAGCACATGGAGCAGCTTGTGAGACCACAGAGGTTCCTCACTAGGAGAATCCAGAGCCTCAAATATCTACCCTACACAGACAGGCTAAAAACCCAGTCCCTCTACTCAGTTTCATACAGACTCCTCAGAGGTGACCTCTGTCTGGCATACAAAGCAATCTCAGATCCTAACTTGACAGGAGTGCTGCATATCCACAAGTCAAGCTCCACGCGAGTAACCCGCATGTGCAGCCTCAACCTGGTCTGTGACATCAATAGGACTTGTTGGCAGGACAAGCTTGTGTCCCATAGACTCATCTGTGGAATAGACTCCCCCTCCATGTCAAGCAGAGTACCTCATTACCCCTTTTTAAGCGCAACCTGGATAACTGGAAAGGAAACAGAAAATACACCCCTGGGATTACACCTGCTTCCCTGCTGGACAGGGGCTTTGAGTGCTGACTTGTCTAAACATGGGCTAAACTCTTGGCTAGGCTTATAAGGGCCTCAGAGCCAATAGCCTAGTATCTTCCTATGTGAAAGGGGCAGGGTCAACTTTTCTGTATGAAATAGAAATTACAATGTGGCACCAGATCCAGTCTAAAAATGTACCCTTTAGAAAGGACACAAACTTTTAACAAAGGAAGTGATGAGAAAGCAGTGACTGAAACTAGATATGGCTACACTGTGCCCCATGGCTTGTAATTGAATATTTGAGCAAGACAAGGTATGTAGTTGACATAGGCACTATGAATGAGTTCATATGTTCTTACAGTTCATATGTTCTTACAGGTGCTAGGAGTGTTAGGCATCTAGCATAAGGAACAAAAGACAAGAATCACTCAAATGGTTTTCATAGCTAGTACTGGAAATAGATGCTTACCACTCATAGGCCATCACTTATTAATTATTAAGTTTGTCCACTAGCAAACCAGCCTCCATGGTGATACGGCTGACTACCAAACAAAATTCAACTAATGGGCTATTCCCCCAATCCCACAGCCTCTCAACTGAGCGGACATGACTGCACCCTTAACGGTTTTTGATGTACAAAGTCCACTGTATTTTCTGAATGGATGGCAAATGTATTTTTGGGAAGGGAGACTTGGAATTCTCAAAAGGACCTTGAAAAATATTTACTGTAATGCTCTCCACCCTCTGGCTGACACCTATTTCCTGCCAAAGGTGTAGATAATAGGGCTGTCTTTGGTTAAGTTCAGAATACACCTACCACTGGAGCAAATCTCATATACCTTAGAAATGTGAACTTCTTATGGCAGTGTACTGGATATTTGGGATCACTGCAACACTCTTGGAGACTGGTAAGAGGTACCAGTGAGATGGACGTCACCATGCGACTTAGTGCTCTTGGACAAAGATAAGCCAAGACAAAGGCCAAGATCATGGAGACTTTCAAATGCAGGGACTGTATCGTTTCCTTTGGCAGATATTTTGCATAAAAGTATGTCCAAGCAGCAGCTGATGAACCCCTTTCTCTTGATTAAGTTCAGCTATGACTATTCAAGACTAATCATGATGCTAACGGAGAGGAATAGTAAGATCAGAGACTCGGTGTAATCAGACCCTGAACTAAGGGCAGCTAGAAGCAAGCTGTCTAAATATGGGAATACCTTGATTCCTGCAACTTTTAGTGGGCCACAATTTACAGACGTGAATCTTATAAATACTGTACTTACTTGCAGGTGTAAAGGTCTGGAACTGGAACTGACTGACTCCTACTCTAAAGGGGAAATGCTTCCTAAATTCTCTGGCAGTTTTGATGTGGGAGTGTCTTGGTGGTTAAAAAGAGCACATCCAGTCTCCTTTGGATAGGCAAGGAAGGAGTGAATGCAACATATGAAACGTTTCTCTTTTGGTCACAGTTGTTTTGGTGGTAAGGTTTAAAATCAGCCAGACATCCATAGTGATGGATTACCATGCAAACAGATGAGGAGGAGAAATGGGATCCTGACTGCCACCAGAGGCGCACAACTGGACAAAACCTCAGGACTGCTACTGTTCTTCACCCATAAGAGGGACCTCAACTAACAAAGGACTGCTGAGGGCTCTTACCTTTGGGTTCTTTACCTTTCTAAAAGAAATTACTGTGGTTAATGGATTGCATCTTGGACTGCTGCGGATTTATCTATTATGGGCATACCTTATGACCACATTTAGTACCATCTTCTCAGCATCCTAGAAAAGGAATACTGAGGCAGCGGACATTTAATGACCACAACAGTTTAGGGTTTTACCTTACTCCATATTCTCCAAATGTACTTTGACCTCTAGCCAGAAGAAAGGAGCCTCAAGAAAAGTTTTTCAAACAAATTCATGTGTACCAGTCCACAGCAGTACTGGATTCCCAGGATGCTGGACAAACCCGCTGTATGCAATACAGAACTCACTTCATTATAATAGTCATTTAAATAGTTCATCTAGTAAATTCTGCACATCCTAATGCATTTTATCATACATAACCTCAAAATCTACCACATGAAAGAGTTTAGTACCCTTAGGAAAACTGTAGATTATGCATAAAACCTCAGCCTGTCCACTGCTCAAGATTCCTCTTCTGGTGGATAGGCAGCTGGATTCAAGTTGTGAATGCCTTTTTAAGGCTAGCTAAAGAAACAAGGGTGTCAAGTTTTATAGGGCCAAAGGATTGTAGTCAGTCATTCTGGGAACAAATGACAAAGGGAGCCCCAGTATCAGGGTTTCCCCAAGCTACTTTTGTGGCACTCTACAATCTTCAGCAACAGTAGAATTATCCATAATGACTGCTGTGTAGACTTCCAGGACTACTTCAGTATTCCCTGTGGGGAGGGGGGTGGGATACAGTGTTAGGGGATAACACTAATGCATAATTCCATGTATTCTCCTGAATTTGGGGTCACTGGGGGGGATGTGGGGAGAGTCAGCATTCCTTATCAACCATGTCTGCCGTGGGAGACTGGGTTTCTTGGCTTCCTCAGAGGGGGAAAGTTTAAGGATGAGGAAAGAAGCCCTTTTTGAAGCATACATTGGTGGCGGGGGTAGCAGAACAACAGAGCCCTCTCCAACCTACTCAACAGGTGCCAAGGTTGAAGCGGAGGCCATTCTGGCTTTAATGTCATTGCTAGCATTGAGAGCGGAACTGCAGTGAATAGAACAAATGAATTCAAGGGAGCATTCTGGTTCAATGTCAATGTCTAGAGTTGATCTTGAGGAAGACATCATTAAGTGTTGACAGCATCATTGTCAAGGGAGAACATCATGACAGTTACCATACATACAGTACTGATACAGACACTAATAGTCAGCAATGAGATGTAGATGGTCACTGAGGGGAAAGCTAGTATCTTTGGAATGGTCATAATAAATAGTGGTGCCAGACAGGAACTTAACAGGTGTTTCAGGAGACAGCAAAATCATCTCAGGCACCGTGTCTCCAACAGATGAAACAGGGGAAGGAGCACTGAAGCACCTCCTCTTGAGCCCTCAAAAACAAGGCCTACCAACCTATTCATCATTATAGGGTGTGACAGGGAGGGGACAGCTTTGGGCATAGGTAGCCTCAAAGATGGAAAAGGGCAGCAACTTTTTTTTTGTTTAAAAGCCAAAGTTAAACAAAGTTAATCAAATTCCCATTTTTGTTTATACTGGTTCTTCTATAAAATCACACTGATTAGCAAGTGGAGAAACCTGGCTAAAGGATTTGAGTTTGTGGTGCTTCGGGATGCCTGTTCATAGAAAGTTACTAAGATATTGGCCCTGAGGCCATTATAAGCCAAGTAGACAAGAGTGTAGTCTATGTTTGGACTAGTCAGCACCCAAAGCCTCTGTCCAGCAGGGACACAGGTGGAATCCCAGGGGTTTATGTTCTGTTTCCCTTCCAGTTATCCAGGTTGCACTTAAAAAGGGATAATGAGGTACTCTGTTTTAACGTGAAGAGGGAGTCTATTACACACACGGGGGAGTCTCTGGAACACAAATCTATCCCACCAAGTCTTGAGGTCACAGACCAGGTTGAGGTCAAGTGTACGGGTTACTCAAGTGGAGCTGGACTTGCAGATATACAGCAGTCCCATCAAGGTGCGGTCTGAGATGGCTTTGTATGCCAGACAGAGGTCACCTCTGCAGAGTCTGTATGAAACTGAGTAGAGGGACAGAGCTTTTAGCTTACCTGTGTAGGGTAGATGTTTGAGGCCCTGGATTCTCCTGGTGAGGGACCTCTGTGGTCTCTCAGGCTGCTGCGTGTGCTTTGTGAGATACATGCCAAAGGGGGTGTTGTACTCAATAATTGGCCTTATAAGGGAAGAATGTAGGGATGTTAAGACTTCCTTGTCCCTGGATGAGATACCCTTACTTATGAGGTTGTCGATGTAGAAAGCTTTCCGTACAACAGAAGCAACATGGTCAAAATTCAGGTTGCTATACACCTGGGTGCCCAAATCCCTCAACTGCTTACGTGCTTAGGATGTTATTAATGTGATATGTGGGGAAGTCCCTCTCCCCAAAGGGGATAATAGTGCACTTTTGCATTCAGCTTGAGGCCATGTTTCTGGCACCAGTCATTTGTTTGGGTGAGATCCTCTTGGAGGACGTCCACATCACTTGGAGAATCGATAAACACAACCAGCTTGCAGTCCTCTAAAAACTTGGTCAGACATAGTGGATTTGGTCTGCATCCACTATGGAGTATATCCCGAATAACAGAGGACCCAAGACAGATCCTTGGAGTATGCTGCTCGTTATGGGTCTACTGCTTGAGTTGGCTTCTACTGTTTTGACTAGGTGGGATCCATCAGTGAGCCAGTTTGATACCCATCTGGTAACATACAGACTGATGCCTAGTTGAATGAGTTTGTTATGCCAGAGTGGGGAATAATTTCAAAGGCTTTGGCTAGGTCAAGTCAGGTGGCGTGCACAGTCTTCGCCTCTTACATGGCTTTGGTGACTGTCTCAAAAAGTCTACCAGATTAAACAGACATGACCTCCCCTTGACAAAGCCAAAAGTACAGTTGTACACACTTATCATAAATGTAGATGTTAGAGTGTATTCACTGTTGCAGTAATTACATTTGGGTAATCTGCTTGCAGGTTGCATTCAGTCGGCCTGATTAACAAAGTCTTAGGTCCTGCGCCGGTTGCTGTCCCTTCTTCCATGACGCCAGGTCGTCAGGGGTATAAAACATGCAGCCGACGCCATTACATCAGTTTTTCATGCCCCGGATGTCAGCTGCCCTCCTAATGGGGAGCAAATAAACAAAAACAAAAAGGTATACCTCCAACAAAAAGCAAATACACCAAAAAGGCTTTTAAGCATAGTAAAGGAAAGTAGAGGTATAGCCAGAAGACGTTAGGGGGCTGGAGAGAGGGTAACCAGGACTGCAACAGTGATAACACGAACATCTACATTTATGGTAAGTGTACACAACTGTACTATGTTCTTAGTGTTTCACTGTTGCATTCATTACATTTGGGTAGATTCCCAAAGCTATGGTTGGGAGGAGGAGTTTATATAGCATTAGGGCCAGCTATAAGCCCCTGGAAGACAGCAGTGGCAAAGCCAGCTCTGGATTTAGAAAAAAACAGGCAAATGATAATGCTTGGTGAAACTATGTACAGAACTCCAGGTAGCAGCTTCTAGGATGTCCCTGGTAGGAACACCTCTGAGAAAGGCTGCAGAAGTAGATGCAGCCTTGGAGTGAGATCTGATCCCCTGGGGGATGGGTTTTCCATGGAGCTTATAGCAGAAATTAATGCACTGGCTTATCCATTTAGGAATGGTTCATTTTGAAATAGTCTTCCCCTCTGCCCCTGCAGCAAATGCTACCAGCAGTTCAGATTTTCTTCGAGGTTTAGTCCTGTCCAAGTAGAATCTAAATTGTCTGTACACATCCAAGGAATGTAGAATCCATTCCCCTTTGTTCTGTGGATTGGGAAAGAAGGTGGTTGGAAAATGAATGGACTGATAAGGAGCTACACTGGATACCACCTTGGGCATGAAGGATGGATCGGTCTCGAGTGACACCCTGTCTGCATGAAAGATGATGAAAGGCTCCATTGCCATAAGGGCCTGTAATTCAGATATCCTTCTAGCTGAAGTGATTGCTAAAAGGAAAGCTGTTTTCCAATAGAGAAATTTTAAGTCTGCAGTAGCAGCTGGCTCGAAAGGAGGTAGAGTGAGTTTCTCCAATACAAAGTTAAGGTCTCAGGCAGGGGTTGGAGCCCTCCTGGGTTTTCTCAAATTTTTGGCCTCACTGAGGTACTGCTTGAGCAGAGGATGAGAGAAGAGGGGAGGTTCTGTGTTATAATGAGCTGAAATAGCGGAGGCGTGGATTTTAATGGAGGAAAAAGACAGGCCCTTGTGAAGCATCTCAGTTAAGTATTGCAAAATCTGAGGTAAAATGGGTGCCACTGTGCTCATCCCTTGAGATTGGTTCCAGGCACAGAATCTTTTCCATTTTTCAGTATAAGATTTTCTAGTACTAGGCCTCCTTGCCTCTAAGATGACATCCATCACAGGTTTGCTGAGGGATAAGGATGAGTTTAAGTAATTAGCCAGGCTGCAAGGTTCAATGTTGGAAGCTGAGGGTGCAGAATCAGGTTCTCCTGCTGAGACAGCAGGGAAGGGATCTGAGGCAGGTGCCATGGAGATAACTGCAAGACTGGGCAGGATGGGGTACCAGTGTTGGCGCGGCCAGTCTGGAGCAATCAAAATCATCCTTGGTTTGTCCTGTTTGACTTTTAGTAGAACTTTGGGGAGCAGAGGCAGCGGGGGTTAGGTGTAGACTGATAGGTTTTTCCAGCTGAAGGAGAGAGCATCCACTTTCCAGGCTTGTTTGTGGGGAGTCCTTGCTCAAAACTTGTCCAATTGGTAGTTTTGGGGGGAGGCACATAGGTCTATGTCTGGGCTCCCTCATTCGCTTGTCAACATGTTGAAAATCCTTGGTTCCAGGTTTTCACTCGTGTGGGTCCAATGAGGTTTCTGCTTAGTCCATCTGCCAGTGAATTTAATTTTCCTGGCAGGAATTGAGCTTTTAGGTGCACTTGGTAGCTCAAGGCTGTGTTCCACAATGCCATGGCTTGTCTGCAGAGAGGGTAGGAATGTGTACCCCGTTGCTTGTTTATGTACCACATAACTGTGGTGTTGTCCATCTTTACTATTAGTTGTCCTGGAAGAATGCAGTCCTTGAAGGCTGTCAACATTCTGTACAGCTAACATTTCTTTTTGATTGATATGTAGGTGCATTTGACTTGGGTTCCATTTGCCCTGAATGCACTTCCCTGCCAGGTGAGCCCCCCATGCATATTCTGATGCATCTGTTAGGGTTTGGGTGGCAGGGGGGTAGTGTGAATGGTAGTCCCTTGTTTTGGTGGCAGGCCTCTGCCCACCAAAGGAACTTTAGCCGTAGGCAAGGTATGATCGGAATCATTTCTAGGCTGTGAGAATGTTGACTCCATAGGCTTTTTAGATACCTCTGTAGTTTCCTCATATGCATTCTTGCATATGGAATTAGAATGCAGGAGGCCATGAACCTCAAGGCTTGCAGTATTTGTCTTGCCGGTAGCGGGGTTTTTGTGGCCACTTGTCTGAAACAGGTAATCAGATGAATTTGTTTTTCTGGCGTGAGGTAAGCCATCTGGGAAGTTGTATTCAAGCTTGCTTCCAGGAATGTAATTTGTTGACAGGGTACCAGCTGTGATTTCTTTTACTTTATGGTGAACCGCAGACAAGTTAGAATCCTTTTTACAAATGCCAGATGATTCAAAAGTATGCCCTGGCTTTCTGCCTGAATTAGACAATTGTCCAGGTATGGGTATATTTGAATACTTTTTTGCCTGCAAAATGCAATAACTGGAGCCAAGCACTTTGTGAATACCCTGGGCGCAGTAGACAAGTCAAAGGGCAGCGCAGAGAACTGATCAAAGCAGGCTACACGCATTAAAAGTAGGTATTTTCTGCGATTCCCTGATTGGGATGTGCAGGTATGCTTCTTTTAAATCTAGTGTTGCCAACCAGGCGTCATTGCCTAGCGTAGGAAGTAATTGGTGAAAAGTCATTATCTTAAATTTTGGAATCTCCAGAAATGTGTTTAGAGTAGACAGATCCAGGATTGGACGTCATGATTTGTCTTATCTGGGTACCAGGAAAAGTCTGGAGTACAAACCTTGTCCCTTTTCCTCTTCTGGTACCAGTTGAATAGCCCCCATACTTAAGAGGGAAAGTACTTGTAGTTGAGCCTCTGCCCACTGATTTGGGGGCAGGTTCAGCCACCCATTTGGTGTTGGCAATGTGTGGAAATGAAATCTGTATCCCTGGGACACTATATTTAAAACCCATTTGTCCTGGGTTATGAGTTCCCAGTTCTCTGCATGAAGAACAATCTTTCCCCCCAAAGGGGCAGTCAGAAGATAAGTGCTTGGAAATTTTAAAAGGAAGTCATTGAAACTATACCATAGGGGGGTGTCTTATTATTCCCAGATTTGGAAGTGGAGGACTCCCACTGCATAGTTCTGAGTCTCCCCTGGGACAGAAAAACGTTTGAACTTGGGAATGTCCAGATAAGTGTTGAGGTAGACATAAATCCAATTGGTCTCTCCGCGTTCCCCTTTGGGTACTAGGAACAGGCGCAGAATAAAACTTAGGCCCACTTCTGGCATAGGGACCGCTGTATGGCCCCCTTTTGAGTAACAGAGAAACTTTGTGAGAGCCCTCTTTTCTTGTGGAGGAGGAGCGTCACTGGCATTTGGAAGAGGAGGCAAGGTATGGAAAAATAAACCTGTGTATCGGTGTATATACCATCCAATATCTCTCTCTTCTGGTACTAAACTCCAATTTTCTTTTGTGCGTGCCAACCTCTCCCCTATAAAGCTGCAGATCTATAGCTGTTCTGGCAGCTGAAAGTCTGGGTAGGTCAAAGGTCTGCTTTCTGCCCTCGACCGACCCGAAGACTGTGCAGGACTGTGCAGGGAGAGAACCCTCCCTGTAGGCCTGAAGAGCTACGCCTACTCTACCTACCCCTACCCCTAGATCTACCTATACTAAGGGAATCATTAGTAGGCCAATTTCTTACTACTTTTTGGTGGGCCAATTTCTAAAAAACTTTAGTCTGGGACCTGCAAAAATCTTTTCTCCATTTTCATAGACTTAGCCTTGTCTTCCATTTTCTTTAAAACAGCTCAACAGGAGGACCAAATCAACAATCAAGGATGTAACATGTTCTAAAAAATTTTGTTTTAACATGTTCAGATAAATTTTGATCCCTCAGCCAGGCTGCTCTGCTAAGAACCTGTAGGCCAGTGGCAGCCACCCCCAACATCAAAAGTATAGCATCAAAACCAACATGCCACGAATGCTTTTCACTCCACTAAATCAGAAAACTTCACTAAAATATGCAACTCCAGAGCAATGTACCTTCTGCCAGAGCATCAAATTTAGACTTCACTAGAAATGAGAGATAGGAACTGGCAATTCATGTGGAAGTGCTGGCAATTCGTGCATCTCAAGGCCTTCCTTCTTTGTCTGCAACTTTGGCCTCTTTGTCATCCAAGGCCCTTGGCCTTTAGCCCTGCAGGCCTTTAGTTCTTGGCAACAGAAGCCTTAACACTGGGTCTACCTGCTTATCAGTTTCTGTAGATACCTATGACTCTTAAAAACCCTGGAATGAGTTCAGGGTTTTAAACAGGAGCCGGGAGGCAAAGAATCCTACACAGGAGCAGAGGGCAAGAATCAGGCCACTGCTGGGGTACAAATAAAAAATTCCAGCACTATGCTGGAAGGAGGAAAATTCCCTGGCCTTTGCTGGGGTAAAATAAAATGGAATTCCTCTTTTCCTGAAAAAGAAAACCCCTGTGGAGGAAAAATTTAAATCTCAAGAAATGGAATCAGAGAGGAGATGAAAAGAAAAATCCTCAGGAGAAGAAGAAGAAGGAGTATCATCATCCACATCAGAATAAGAATAAGGTACTCCTTCCTGCAAGTCTTCAGCCAGACTCTCTAATATATAGCTCAGTTGCTCAAACTTCTGCTGCCAGGGCTCCACCCTAATTCTCTTATCAGAGGGGCATAGAACCCTAATCAAAGTAATCAAATTCCCTGGCCTGCCTGGGTTTTTGCTGTGTCTGGGTTTGGCTTGAGAAGACCTGGAAGGGACTGGAAAGGACCAATTCTTAGTTGGCCAGTGCCTACTAAATCTAAGAGGTTGCACTTGTAAAAAATCTTTAACAGTTTGCATAGATTTTACTTTATCTTCCATCTTTTTAAGAACTTCAGCCTTGTTGCCAAACAGGCGGTCCTGATTTAAAGGAGCATCCAACAATTTAGATTTAACATGATCAGGCAAAGATTGCTCCTTAAGCCAAGCATGCCGTCTAAGCACAGACTCAGTAACAGCAGCCCTGCAAGAGGCTTCGAAAGAATCAAAACCACATTGCAAAGTATGTTTTCCAACTTGTTCAGCAGAATGCATTAAGTCCTGTAATTCTTTATTTTCCACACAGTCAGGAATCAACATTTTGTGTTTAAGCAGTCCAATGACATAATGCTAATATTTTAACATATGAAATTGGTGGTTTAAAGCTCTAATTGCCATGGTTGCTGAAGTATAAACCTTTTTACCCCATCTATCCAGCACCCTGGAGTCTCTATTAGAAGAGGTATGATTTTTAGCAGTAAAAGCCTTAATGCCCTTGGGCCCCTGAGAAATAGTCTCTGGATCTGCAACAGGATTTTTAAAAAGGAACTTGCGGGACTTGGGAACCCTGTAGTATCGTGTTAGGTTTACTAGGAGCAGGAGGCAGGTAATCAGGGGCCAGAGTGGATTCCGAGAAAACAAAGAATGTCTAGTACAGGAGGTATAGCCAAAGGCCTATGCTGAGGTAAAAGAAGGAAATCCCTAAGCCTCTTTTTTGAATCAGAAAATTCCTGGCTTTCCCAGTGAAAATGCTCCCTTATAGTATTTCCCCAAAAGAAAAATCCTCAAGAGTCATCACAAGAGTCAGAAGAAACAGAATCCTGATCAGAAGATCCATAATCAAAGCTCAGCTCTAGGTCTCTTGGGGGGGGGGGGTGACTACCCCTGCTTAGAGTTATTAGATCTTCAGCCATTTTTATCATTTGTTTTTTAGGCATAGGGGCCTGAGAACATGGCCTGGGCATCAGTTTTTAGGTTCATAGGTTGGTACTAGTCTATTGGCCCTAGGGCCTATACAAGCCTAGTCATAATTAACTGGATATTTCTTCCCACAATATTTACTTCTCTGGAACCCTGTCTAGCAGGGCGACTGACATGATCCCAGGGGTGAATTTCCCATCTCCCATCAATCATCAAGGTTGCTTTTGAAGAGGGACAAGGAGGCGCTCTCTGCTTGACATGTATGGGCAGTCTATTCCAGAGTATGGGGAGTCTCTTGGTCAGGAACCTATCCCTCCAGCATGTTTTGTTCATTGTGATGACAAGGTTTAGATCCCTGGAGTGTGTGGCTCTGAGAGATTGGGATTTCTTTAAGTGGAGCATGTCCAACAGCTCAGGGTTTGATATGGCCTTGTATGTTAAGCAGAGATCACCTCTGAGTAGACGATATGCCACAGAGTATAGCTGGAGTTTTTATTTAGATGGTCAGCATATGGCATCTGCTTTAGGCCTGTGATTCTTTTAGTGAGGTATTTCTGTGGCCTTTCCAGCTGTTGCAGATGTCTTGTGAGGTATATACCAAACGGGGCATTATACTCTATAATGGGTCTAATGAGGGATGAGTACAGTGGGACAATGACCTCCTTTTTTCTGGATGAAAAGTCCTTAGTGATGAGGTGTGCCACATAGAAGGATTTTCTGACTGTTGTGGTGATGTGGTTATCAAATGTGAGACCACTGTCCACCTGTGTCCCCAAGTCTCTCATTACACTTTCGATGTTTAGTGTACTGCCACCTATGTGGTAATTCATGGGTACATGTTTTTTTCCAAAGGGGATAACTATACATTTCTTGGCATTAAGCTTGAGACCATGGCTCTGGCACCAGGCATCTGTTTCTGTAAGGTCCTTTTGAGAATATCCACATCATTTGGGGATTCAATAATGGCTCCCAGTTTGGCTAACAAAGTTTGCAGATGACTGCAGAGTCCCTTAAGTGTTGGCCTGTACTTCAGAGAAGTAGATACCAAACAAGAGTGGTCCCAGGACTGAACTCTGAGGTACTCCACTTGTCTGGAGCTGGATTTGGAGTCAGCTACTTTTACAGTCTGGGTTCTGTCAGTAAGCCAGTTGGCAACCCATCGAGTGACGTAGGGATTTATGACCAGCTTAGTATGTTTATCTAGGATTCCAGAGTGGGGGATGGTGTAGAAGGCGTTGGCAAGTTCCAGATGGGCTGTTTGGACCGCCTTACCCTCATCCACAGCTCTGGAGACCGATTCGAAGAAGTCAATAAGATTCAGGAGACAAGATAGGCCCTTCCCAAACCCAAACTGGGTGGGGTCCAGTGTTTTAAGGTTGCCAATGTCTTTGTTTATAAGTTCCATGATAATGCGTTCCATGCCCTTGCAGATCAGGCTTGTCAGACTGATGGGACAGTAGTTCCTGGGATGGAAGGCAGATCTCCCCTTGTGAAGTGGGATAACTGTAGCTGTGCGCCATTCAGTGGGCACGAAGCCTGAGGTGAGGCAATGATTAAACAGGACACTTAGATGAGGTGCCAGTTCATTTTGTAGTTCATGTAGTACACAGCCTGGGATGTCATCTGGTCCCATGGATGCTGTATTCTTAGCTTTGGAGAGTGCGGTTTCTACCTGTGTGGCGGTGATTACCAGAATTTGGCAATATTTTGGTATTGAGATGAGCCCTTTAGGGGATGAGAGGGGAGTGAAGTTGGCACTAAATCGATCTGCCAGGATATTGGCAATATCCTTGGGATCAGTATATTTAATGCCATTCTGTTGTAGCTCAGAGCAGATCTGGGCATTGCCATTTAGATTCTTGACATAACTATAGAATGCCTTGTGGTTGTCTTTGGAATCTTTGGCAATTTTATTTTCATAACTAGCTTTTGAGGATATTATGAGGGATATCTCAGGTTCTTACTGAGGCTGGTGAGGGAGTTTTTTGCATCCTGGGATTTTCCTCTTTTCTGCAACAGTTTCTTCCTTCTGTTGTATAGTTTGTTTATAGCAGGGGACCACCAGATTGGCTTCCTTTCTTTGGAGAACAGCATCTTGGTTCTATTTGGTATGGCACGATTCATGCACAAGTGGATGTGCTCGTACAGTGCCTTAGTGTAGGATTCTGCAGTCAAACTTTCAGATCCTGTCTGCATGGGTGTCATGAAGTTAGTCACTTCTGACTTCAGTAGCATGAAGTTGGCTTTGGAGAAGTTCTTTAATGAGATTTCCTTACTGGGGGGGTGGGGGTGAGATGTGGATGTCAATTGTGATTTGCTTATCGTCAGACCTGACCAATGAGGGGGTGACCACTGGTGAGGAGCATCTATCTCCCATGTTGGTAATGACCAGGTCTAGGATATTGCAGCCCCTGGTGGGACCATGGATTAGTTGGACATGGATCTTCGACATGGATCGAGATTTAGGCCTTAGTAGTGAAGGAGGCGTTGATTTAATATGCAAGTCCGTAGGCCTGAATACACCCTCAGAAGCCGGTGCCTGCACAGCAGCTCCAGACCCTTCCAAGGTAGAGACATTCACGGGTTCCATAGTTGAAGTATCTCGCGGCATACCAGACTCCGAATGGGTCTCAGTAGAGGCCTGTGAATCAGAAGTAGCGGGTATCCGGGGCTGTGAAAGTGCCTCACTGAGTACCGGCGAACTGGCGACTGGCTTAGGAGAAACATCGGCGGCGGTTTTGGACCTCGGCAACCTCTATCTTTGCGATTTTTTTTCAAACCTATGAGTATCGTTATTGTCAAGTAGAGTATGGTTTATGGACTGACTCTGCCTTATAAAGTATGGGTCTATAAATATGTTTCCATTTTAAGAATACTTTTGCAATCTCAACGCTGTTTAAAATTGAGAATAGGAATGTGGGATTGCAGGAATATGATTTTATCTGGAGGATTTATTGCGCCTATTGCAGTAATGTGAAAATAGTTTGAGTAATGCAGACTTGAATACAATAATACATTTGGCTGTGATCAATGAAATATTTTTTGATTAAGTCATTCAACTTGTGTTGTAGACTACTTTGGCCATTGCATCAGTGACCCTGAATAAGCCAGATGAGATACAAGTGTTCCAAGCATGCAAACTTCCTCAACGTAGACATATGAAAGGGCCAATAAGTGTACACACAGGATCCACTCACTATGGATGGAATCCCTATGATCTTAAAATGGGGAACAAAAGAGGTTTTAAAACACACTGAAGGCGCACACTGTACATATATTACTAGTGGAAAACAAAAAACTACAAGTCAACTGCATTCTAAGCTTTCATCTGAAATTTTCAACAAACAGCTCTTCCTCTGAAACATTTCAAAGCTCTTGAAATGGAGATGGTCAATATAGACATGAAGAATTTTCAAAAAATTAGATGTTTAACAGTAAAAGGTTAATTTCTAATCCAGTTAAGGTGATTTACCTTTTTCAGCTCCCCACAAACAACAAGCAGGTCTTTAGTCATTGTTCTTGCTTTTACCATGGCATTTTCTACTTTGTGTATGTCAAAGCAGCTCTCTTTTAAAGTCTGTTTAACAAAGCCGTGTCTTCCAAGTGTATGTCTGTTTAACCATTTGCGGAATCAAAATCTGCATGAAACCTTGTTTATCTACACCTTCCTAACAACTGTATACTTTGTCGTCCCATGATCTTGTATACTTTGAGGATAAATCAGCTTTTCAAATGAACATACAAATCATATCTTGAAAATACTGCACAATAGGAAATCTGTCAATTTAAACATCACGAGTTCAATCACTATTTCTGTCACTGATGTGTGGGTGTGGAAAAATGTCTACATGATTAAAACCATCTAGGAAATACGAAAAAGAATTACATACTTCAGTATCATGTTAGATAATCTCACGCAGTATGCAATGCATTAACCTCAACTTAACCTGTTTATACAGTAGTGTCAAACTACTGCCCTTCACTCCTAAAAGTCAGGAGACAGGAGCTCAAAGTTTCAGATCTGTATATCAGCACCTTGATTTAGATATTTTCAGACCACTAAGCTGAAGTTTTTATAAATTCTCTGCATTTTTCACCTCATCCAACACTGCTCATATCAAAAAACATTGATTAGCAAAATGCACACTTTCATCTAATTTACTGTGCTGTCGCTTAAGAAAGCAAATGAGAAATCACTCAAAAGGTAACTTCTACCAGGTACCCAGTTTTAAAACCCACTTAAGGTTATGGATTTCAATTACTCCATTTGTATTTCTTGAGAAGACTACATTCAGTATTCTCTTCTAACTGGGCTCTGTAGTCATGGAATGAAAAAAAATCCAAGCTCAGTTCAAGCTACATAATAGCATTTACAGCTCACTTGAGGACCACTATGAACTAATATTGCAAAAAAATAAGTTATGTACTCACCATAATGTTCCATCTGAGTAGGTAACTTCATTTGTCAGCAACCTGTGGGTATCAGATCCGAGCCAGCAGCTTTCCTAGCAAAAGATGCGAGCTCCAAGCTCCTCCCCTACCCATAATGCTCTGCTACCTCCCTCTAGCCCTCCAATCGAGTTTGCCATAGTATCACAGAATACTACTATAATACAAGGAAAAAAACACCTGAACATCCTAACCAGATGTCATCTGGGAAGTGAAAACAATGATCCTTCAAGGACGAACTACAGGTCAGGGGGTTGGAGGGAGGGTTGGTTGCTGACAAATGAAGTTACCTACACAGATGGAACGTTATTGTGAGTACATAACTTCTTTATCTGAAGTAGTTAACTTCATTTGATCAGCAACCTGTGGGACAGAGTCCCCAGCTACCAACAACTTGGGAGGTCCTTATGGCAGGATATTCCGGAGCACTGCAGAGCCAAAGGATGCCCTTCCTCTGAAAATCAGATCCAATTTATAATGTGTAATGAAAGTATGAGAAGAAGCTCAAGTAGCTGTTGAACAAATGTCATCCAACGGGACCCTCGACCAGAAGGCCACAGAAGTAGCCACAGAATGGGTAGAATGTGCCCGAACCCTCGCGGGCTCAGGTCGACCAGAGCTTCTGTATGTGACAAGAATGCATTGGGAAATCCACCTAGCTAAGGTTACCTTGTCACTGGTTTACCCAAACAGGACTTAGCAAATGAGACAAAGAGCTGTTCCGATTTTCGAAAAGCAGCCGTTCTGTGCAAGTAAAATCGTAACTGTCTATGTACATCCAGGCAATGGAGTCTGTACTCTCCTTTGTTGTGATAATTAGGAAAGAAGACAGGCAGGTTTGATGTTGGCTTCGGAAGCCACCTTAGGCAGAAAGGAAGGGTTAGCCCTGAGGGAAACTCTGTCTTTATGAAAAATTATGTATGGGGGCTTACTGCAAAGAGCTTGAAGCTCCGATATCCTTCCAGCTGAGGTAATAGCAATCAGGAAGGCAGTTTTCCAAGATACATACTTCAAGTCGACTGAAGCTGCAGGCTCAAAAGGGGGACCAGTCAGAGCTTGGAGAACTAGGGTTAAATCCCATGGAGGAACTGCTTCCTTAACAGGGGGTCTCAAAAGAAAAGTACCTTTCAGGAAGGTCTTGCAGATCTTAGAGGATGCTAGGGGCCCAAATTTGTTTCCAATGTGAAAGTGGGAAATTGCTGCAAGTTGAACTTTAACAGTTGAAGAACTAGCCCTCTGATGAAAGATTTGGGATAAAAAATCCAGGACTGCTGGAATAGGAGCCGTAAAAGGATCCAAATTCCTATGCTCTGCCCAGACAGAAAAACGTTTCCATTTACTCTTGTAGATTTTCCTTGTAGAAGGCTTATGAGCGGCCAACCAGGATAGCTTTAACTGAGGATGAGATACCGAGAGTCCTGGCCATTAAGGGAACTGGATCAACCAAGCCGAGAGTTTGAGGTTGTCCAGGTCGGGGGTCCTCAATCCCAAGGGGTGAGAAATCAGATCTGGAAGGGGATCTAAGATCCAGGGAGGATACACTAGATGAGACCGTAGGCATGGGAACCAGGTTTGACGAGGCCAGAATGGGGCTATGAGGATAACTCTGCCCCCAACAGACTAGCTTTCTGCAAGGATTTTGTCATCAATGGAAGAGGAGGATAAGCATAAAGAAGACCGGATGGCCAAGTATGAACCAGAGCGTCTCTGGGGTTTTCCCCTGGTGCGGGAATCAGAGCGAAAAACTTGCTGCACTTGGCGTTCGAAGGCGAAGAGATCGCAGCAAGGTTGACCCCATCTGAAGAAGATCTGTTTCGCTACTAAGGGGTTCAGAGACCACTCTTAGGGTGAGAGGATAGTTAGATTCAGCTTGTCCGCCAGAATGTTTGACCGACCCGGTATGTGCGTTGCTATGAGAAAGTGGTTGGTTGGTATCGCCCATTCCCACACTCTCATGGCCTCTCGGCAAAGTGGGTAAGATCTGGTTCCCCCCTTGCTTGTTGATGTACCAGACCACTGACATGTTGCCTGTCTGAATTGCAATAGTCCCTAGAGGAAGAAGGGCATGGAGAGCCTGCAACACTAGAAGCACTGCCCTCATCTCCAGGAGATTGATATGCAAAAGGGTCTCTGTGCGAGTCCACGTGCCTTGGATGGTTCTGTCCATGCAATGCCCTCCCCACCCGAGGTGAGACGCGTCCGTGGTCACTGTGACTTAGGGTGGGGGACATGGAGAAGGGGTGCCCTTCCCAGAGGTGCATGGAATGGAGCCATCAAAGTAGAGATTCCCTGCAAACCCTGCTGAGAGGAATAGGGACCGACAAGGGATGTAGTAGAATGGACCACTGGACCTGTAAGGTCCATTGAAGAATCCTCATATTCAGACGCATGAGCAGTGACAGGTTGATGGCCGCTGCCATGGACCCCAGAGCCCTCAGGACTAACTCCGCTGGAGGGGCCGAGGACTGAAGAAGAGCCAAAACGTGGAGGTTTAGATTCCGGAGTCTGTCCGACGTCTGAAAAACTTTGGACTGAATTGTGTCTATCCTGGCCCCCATCAAATCCAAGATCTAAGTGGGCTGAAGGGAGGATTTCTTGTGATTGATCGTGATCCCTAGATAGTGGGCGAAATGTAGGAAATAGTCTCTCGCTGAACATCATAGATGCCTGGTGGGGGTGGCTAGGAGCCAGTCATCCAGGCAAGGAAAGACCTGTATTCCCTGAAGCCTCAGGTGGGCTACTACAATTGCCATGACCTTGGGTGAACACCCTGGGGGCTGTGGTGAGACCAAAGGCTAGGACCCTGAATTGATAATGGCTGGCTCCCAGCCGAAAGCGGAGAAACCTCCTGGATCACCTGTCCATTAGAACGTGGTAGTATGCATCCTTGAGGTCTATGGAGCACATCCAGTCATTCTCCTGTAATAGTGGGAGAATGGATTGAATGATGACCATCCGGAACTTCTCTTTGGCAACTGACAGGTTCAGTGTGGACAGGTCGAGAATTGGCCACAAGTCCCCCTGTCTTTTTTGGCACCAAAAAGAACCTGGAGTAAAAGCCTGATCCGGATTGACCAGGGGGGGACGTGCCGAATGGCTCTTTCTTAGTAGCTCTCATTTCGAAGGCTGCCACCTCCCCTCTGATTGGGTGGTACATCGGGGAGGTGCCCCGACCGGGGAGGAGAACTTAGGAATGGAATTGAGTAACCTCTGGATATGATCCGGAGCATCCAGTAATCTGTCGTAATGGACTCCCAATATGCTAGATGCTCTGAGAAGAAATTCTTCGCCCCCCCCCCACTCTGCCTCTGGGCCGGCATCCACCCTATCCTCCTCTGTCTCTGAAGGACAAGGGATCCGGAGCGAAACGGGATTGTTGGGATTTCCGGAACCACATCATCTTCTGTCCTCTCTGGTTCCTGGAGAAGGACCTCTGAGTAGCCGAGAAGCGGATCCCGACAGCAGATGCCTTCCTGTCCTTCTCGCTCTGGAGTAGTGTATCGCGGAAGGTTTTGCCAAAAAGTGTAGAACTGTCAAAGGGGGCATTCACGAAGGACGCCTTGAAGGGTTCTGCAAAGTCGCAGAAATGGAGCCAGGCCTGTCATCGTAAGACGATGCCTGCTCCGCTGGCTCTAGCCGCTCCCTCTGTGGCATGGGAGAGAAGCTGCATAGAGGTGTTTGTGATAGACTTAAGAGTGGCCATTCAAGCCGAGAAGGTCCGTTTGTCCTCAGCCAACATGGACTCTGGGGGGGGTGACCCAGTGTACTCTTTGATTAGATCCCGCGGGAGATGCATCACGTGTGCCATACAGTTCAGAGACCTTACAGAGAAGGTTGCTGAAGCGAACATCCACTTTCCGAGGCGGTCCATTGTCCGAGACTCCTTGTCTGGAGGATGTACCGAGGAACTCTCCTGTGCTAATTCCTTCTTGGTGGCAGCCACCACCATGGCATCCACCGGGGCACCCTTGCTCCAAACTGTCCTGTCTGTAAGGGGGCTGAGAATCCTGTCCGGTCTCTTGAGTATTGGCTCCACAGTGTCTGGCTCCTTCCATGCCTTGGTAGTTATGAGGTCCACAAGGGGATCGGTGGGAGGGGACACCCAAGAGGTAGATGGGCCTGCATCGAATGCCTCCAGAAAGACAGACTCATCCGAGGAAGGCTTTTAGGCTGACCACCCCCCTCTAATATGAAGCATTTCCATAATGCCTCCAAATGAGACGTCCTCGGGGGTGATCTCGGGGAACCTTCTCCTTCCTCCAAGTCTGTGTCTTCTATGAGGGACTCAGGTGAGTCCAAGTGCCTCCTCTTGCACTTTCGTTTGTGAGGGACCTCCTCGGAGGGGGGGGGGGATGTCTGAGGAGGGCTCACCAACAATGTCCTGTTCCTCTACGGGAACCATCTGGGACATAGGCACAGGCTGTCCCTGGGGCCGGATGATGGAAGACGGGCCAGTTTGAGAGGGAATGGCGGGTGGACCCGTAGCAAGAGCCTGGGGCTTCGAATCCCTCAAAAGGACCCTCTCCACAATGTCGAATGTGAGCTGCTCTCCCTAGGATCTGAAAGCAGTCCCCTCTGATCCGGCGCATGGATCGGTGCCGGAGATGACCTGATCGGATCCGAAGGGGTAGTGCGATCCGACCTCAACCGAGCCGAAGGCACACTGACCCCTCCAGATCCGACACTCATCTCATGGCCCCGAGAGCTCAGATCCAAAAATGGATCAGACAAACTCAAAGGTACAGTTGGCGCCGAAGGAGGAAACACTGCTGGCGCCGACACCACCTCGGCTCCAAAGCTACTCGGATCTGACAGCTCTGAACCCCGGTAGCGGGTCGGAGAAGGAGCAATGGGGGAAATGGGGGGGGGGAGATAAGAGCACTCCCATCTGCAGCTGGGCCTGAAGAAATCGATGCATCATCCGGTCCATGTCTGCGTCGGATAAACTTCTTGTTGACATGGATGAGGCTGCCGAGGCTGGCTAGGAAGGCCACCTGAACAACCTCAAAGGTGACCGGGTCTCCTCCTCTGGCTCCGGGGAGAAACGTGGAGAATGAAGCATGGAGGGGGAAGACCCGGAGACCCTAAGAGGGGAGGCGAGTTGCTTAGACGGCCGGGCTGAGGAAGCTGAATCGGCCCGCCTCTTGTGGCTACGATGCCCATCCCTATCACGCTCCTTGTCTTTTTTATCCTTTTTTCTAGAGTCCCTTTCCTCCTGAGCCAAAGAGGGAGTTTGAATCCCGGCCAGGGGAGCGGGAACGATCGGTGGAGCAGCCGCAGCCTCGGCTGGCACCACAGAGGGGGAAGAGGACGAAGCAGAATCCGGGGGCAAAAGGTCCGCAAGGACTAGCTTAGTCCGCCTGTCCCTCAAAGCCCTGGGGTTGAAGGCCACACAGATAGTGCAGCCTGAAGACAGATGGTCCACACCCAGGCAAATAACACACAGAGTGTGGCCATCCGTTGGGGACAGCTTATGGCCACACTCTGAGCATTTAGAAAAAATTGCTTTCGGGCCATCAGACATTCTGAAGAAAACAGGCCCACACGCACACACCTTCACATACAGACAGAAGGGAGGAGGGAAATTAAAATCTACACTAAACTAACGATAAAACTACCCAAATAGATTAAGGGAGAAAAAGGGGTACCACACACTAAGAATATAGAGATTTTAAAGGAAAAAAGTTAAATTTCTACTTGAACTCACAAAACCAACGCTAGGAGCTTGTTCTCAGATGCTTCAAGAAGCCGCGGCAAACGAGATCTGAGGGCTAGAGGGAGGTAGCAGAGCATTATAGTTAGGGGAGGAGCTTGGAGCTCGGATATTTTGCTAGGAAAGCTGCCGGCTCGGATCCGATACCCACAGGTTGCTGATCAAATGAAGTTAACTACTTCAGATTATTAGTTACTATTGGTGACAGCTGATGGCACCATTCAAAAAATGCTCTTTATAGTAAAGTA
The DNA here is from genome assembly GCF_019279795.1 of Protopterus annectens. Taxonomy (NCBI): domain Eukaryota; kingdom Metazoa; phylum Chordata; order Ceratodontiformes; family Protopteridae; genus Protopterus; species Protopterus annectens. The sequence continues at coordinate 77,605,371 of NC_056751.1, read as the reverse complement.
TCGATAAAGGCACATTCAAGAAAGGTATTCTTTTTTTGGCAACAAACATTTCAGATATAAACAGTTTTAGCTTCACAGATGAAAGCATTAAACTGTACCACAAGAGTTTTTTCAGGTAATAAAAAAATTTATTATATTACTATACAAACCTTTTGTTTATAGACATCTCTCATCTTGCATTCAAATTGACAAATACAGTGAACTACATTATGCAACATACATAAGTAAAATACTTCATATACCTTGGTTTAATCATATTACATAAAAGCAATTTAAATGAAACATTGAGTAAAAATGTAGTGTTATTAAATAGTTGTGAGAAAAGGTATGTGTTATAAGATCAAATACAGATTAAGGTGCCTCATTTTGCCTAAATCCAAACTGTACTCAGTATTTACAAATGTATTAACACAATTATACCTCCAGAAAATACACAGGATAAACATCTCTCAAAAAGTTGAGATTTACAACTATAAAAGAGAGAGGAGAAATGCAAAGACAACATAAGAACTGTAAAAACTGCTTCATGATAAAACATACAAATATATGACTATAGTATTACAATATACTTATTTACAAAACACATTTTTTCAGACATTTTATAAGAAACTGATATTTTTGAAATGGAGGTATAAAAACCAGCTCTATAGGTAGGAATAGTACATTAAAATGTTGCACTCTAAAATACTATTATTTAAGAATAAAATGCACAATTCAACATTCTGTTGTCTGCTACACCTTGGAACTTGCCAAGATATCTTCTACTAACTTTTTATACACCCACGCATCACCCTTAATCCTTTGTCTTCGTATGCCCACTGTTTCAAGTTTGCTTAGAAGACATACTTCCAGCTCAAACTGCATAGTCACCTTCCCAAAATCTGAATAGGTGCGGCACTTCAGAATATAGCTGCAAAAGCAAAAATGATTTCATCATATTTCATATGCCAACAACCAGATGAAATGATATATTGGACATAAATAGCTGTGAATGCAATTTCAGCATATTTCATAAATAACCATCTTTAAATGATGCATTACACTACAACCCACAATGGTTAAAGTGTCTACCTCACAAATGAAGGCACAGAGTTTGGTTCTCACCTTTGAAGAGAAATTGGCTAGGCTTAAAATGGCCTGTAAGGGCAGCTAGCTTAGTACTTACCTATGAACCCTTACAAACAATGGCATTGACAGAAAGGTTTTATTCCATTAGGTGATAAACCCTGTGCAAGGTTTTTATTGCTACAGAAGCATTCTATATATGCCTTGCAAGGTTGCATTAAAAGAAGTCACCGAGACAGATATGCTCACTGTAATTAGTGGATCTGTGAGGAAGTCTCATGAGTGGGTGTACAGCTGAGATATCCTCTCCTGCTGTCTACAGTTTGGCTCTCCAGCTCAAGTATCCTGTGTTATATACACCTCCTTGCCAATTTGTCCCAAACACTGAGTCAGCACAATCTGATTTGAAATGAAGCAGAATAAAATGACTGCAAGGATAAAGTATACTTGTTTGAATTACAGGGGCATCTCGAATAGCAACTGTTGCACACGGATCATGTTCAAACTCCATGAAATAGGAGTAATTATCAATGAAGTAAGGATTCTCTCTCAATTCAACTAATGCTGTGACTGCATATCTTTTGCATCGGACATCAAGAGTGCTCTTAGCAACTGCATGAATGTGAAGAATTCGTAGTATGACAAAAGTACAGTTGTGTACACTTACCATAAATGTAGATGTTCAAGTGTATTCACTGTTGCAGTCATTACATTTGGGTTTATCTGCTTACAGGTAGCCCTCAGTCGGCCTGATTATCAAAGTCTTGGGTCCTGCATTGGTTGATGTCCCATCTTCCATGACGTCAGGTAGTCAGGGGTATAAAGCATGCAGCCGACGCCATTACATCAGTTTTTCTTGCCCCAGATGTCTGGTGCCCCCATAATGGGAAGCAATTACATATATAAGGTTACACCTCCAAGAAAAAAAGCAAATACACCAGAAACCTTTAAGCATAGTAAGCAAGAATAGAGGTATAGTCAATAAAAGTCAGGGGGCTGGAGGGAGGGTAACCAGGACTGCAACAGTGAATACACTCGAACATCTACATTTATGGTAAGTGTACACAACTGTACTATGTTCCTTTGTGCTTCACTGTTACAGTCATTACATTTGGGTAGATTCCCAAAGCTAAGTAAGAGATGAGGCAATTAGATAGCATTGGGACCAGCTAGAAGGCCCTGCAAGACTGCAGTGACAAAACCAGCTCTGGATTTAGAAAAAATTGGCAAGTGGTAATGCTTGGTGAAGGTATGTATAGAACTCCAGGTAGTAGAATTCTAGGATGTCCCTGGTAGGGACACCTCTGAGAAAGGCTGGAGAGGTAGATGCAGCCCTGGTTGAATGTGGTCTTATCCCCTGTGGGATAGGTTTTCCACAGTGCTTACAGCAGAAATGAATACAATCACCTATCCACTAAGAAATGGTTTGCTTTGAAATGGCCTTCCCCCTCTGCCCCTGCAGCAAATTCAACCAGCAGCTGTTTAGATTTCCTGAGAGGTTTAGTCCTGTCCAAGTAAAATCCAAGTTGTCTGTGCACGTCCAAGGAGTGCAGTATTAGTTCCCCTTTGTTCTGTGGATTAGAAAAGAAGGTTGGCACATGAAAGGACTGATTAAGGGTCACACTGGATACCACCTTGGGCATAAAGGAGGGATTGATCCTGAGGGACACCCAGTCCGCATGAAAGATGATGAAAGGCTCCACTGCCATGAGGACCTGTAATTCAGACACCCTTCTTGCTGAAGTGATTGCTAGAAGGAAGGCTGTTTTCCAAGAAAGGAATTTCAACTCTGCATTTGCAGCTGGATCAAAGGGAGGTAGAGTGAGCTTTTCCAATACAAAGGTAAGGTCCCAGGCTAGAGTAGGTGCTCTCCTGGGTGAGTCTTAAGTTTTTGTCCCATCTGAGGAATTGCTTCAGCAGTGGATGAGAGAAGAGGGGTGGCTCTGTATTAGAATGAGCTGAAATGGCCGAGGCATGAATTTTGATGGAAGAAAAGGAAAGGCCTTTGTGAAGCATCTCAGTTAAGTATTAAAGAATGTGTGGTAAATTGGGCACTGTTGTGTCCATCCCCAGGGTTTAGTTCCAGGAACAGAATCTTTTCCATTTTTCAGCATAGGATTTTCTAGTACTAGGCCCCCTTGCCTCCAGAATGACATCCATCACTTGCTTACTGCGGGATGGTAATGGAGAGATCATGAAATTAGCCAGGCTGCAAGGCTCAGGGTTTGCAGCTGTGGGTGCAGAATCTGGCCCTCCTGCTGTGACAGCAGGTTAGGGGTCTGAGGCAGGTGCCATGGTTCCAGAAGTGACTGCGCAAGAGGGGATAGACCAGTGTTGGCATGGCCAGTATGGTGCAATAAGTATAGTTCTTGGTTTGTACTGTTTGATCTTTAGTAGCACTTTGGAGAGGAGAGGCATAGGGGGAAGGCATAAATGGATAGGTTGCACTTTCCAAGCTTGTCTGTGGGGAGTCCAGTGCAGAATTTGTCCAAGTGGTAGTTCTGAGGGGTAGCCAAAAGGTCTCTCTCTGGGCTCCCCCATTTGTTTCTCAAAATGTTGAATATCTTTGGATCCAGTTTCCACTCATGTGGGTCCATCAGATTTCTGCTTAGGTTGTCTGCCAATATATTTAACATGCCTGGCAGGAATTGAGCTTGTAGATGCACTTGGTAGCTCAAGGCTGTGTTCCACAGAGCCATGGCTAGTCTGCAGAGAGGGTATGAGTGGGTTCCCCCCTGCTTGTTTATGTACCACATAACAGTGGTGTTGGCTGTCTTTACCAATAATTGTCCTGGAAGAATATGGTCTTTGAAGGTTGTCAGAGCATTCTGTACAGCTAACATTTCTTTTTGATTGATATGCAGGTGCATTTGACTTTGGTTCCATTTGCCCTGAATGCACTGCCCTGCCAAGTGAGCCCCCTATGCATAGTCTGATGAGTCTGTTAGGGTTTGGGCAGCAGGGGCTAGAGTGAATGGCAGTCCCTTGTTTTGGTGGCAGACCTCTGCCCACCAAAGGAACTATCTTTAGACAAGGTATGATAGGAATCATTGATTCTAGGTCCTGCGAATGTTGACACCATAGGCTTTTTAGATACCATTGTAGTTTCCTCATATGCAGTCTTGCACATGGAATTAGTAGAATGCAAGAGGCCATGAACCCCAGGGCTTGCAGTATTTTCCTTGCAGACAGCTGGGTCTTTGTGGCCAGTTTTTTTGAAGTAGGCTGTCAAGTGAACTTTTTTCTCTGGCGTGAGATAGGCCATCTGGGAAGTTGTATTCAAGCTTGCGCCCAGGAATACCATTTGTTGGGCAGGGTTCTTTTCGTTTATGGTGTACCCCGGAGAAGTTTGTAACTTCTTTAAAATGCCAGATGGTTTAATAGTATGTCCTGGCTTTCTGCCTGAATTAGACAATCGTCCAGGTATGGGTATATCTGAATATTTCTTCTAGGCACTTTGTGAATACCCTGGGCACAGTAGATAAGCCAAAGGGCAGTGCAGAGAACTGATGGTGCAGGTAGCCTGTTCTGAAGCATAGGTATCTTCTGCAAGATTCCCTTATTGGGATGTGCAGGTAGGCTTCCTTTAAATCCAGTGTTGCCAACCAGGCATTTATGCCTAGCATGGGAAGCAGCTGATGAAGAGTTAGCATTTTGAATTTTGGGATTACCAAAAAGGTGTTTAGGATAGACCGGTCCAGGACAGGACGCCAGGAATAGTCTTTTCTGGGTACCAGGAAAAGTCTTGAGTAGCAACCTTGGCCCCATTCTTCTTCTGGGACAGGCTGAATAGCCCTGATGCTTAGAAGAGAGAACTTCCTTTTGAGCCTCTGCCCACTGATTTGGGGGTAGGTCTGGCCAACCATTTGGGGTTGGCAAGATGGAAGTGAAATCTGTATCCTTGGGAAATGAGAAGTTATGTACCTACCATAACGTTCCATGTTAGTTGTCTTCTCTCGCCTTCTTTCTTGCTTGATGGTTTCGGAGCCAATCCTCGGCTCCGACTCGGCACTTTGCTAAGCTCGAGAGTCACTTTTACCAGCTCGAGGCAGCCCCATATCCCATGATGCAAGGCAGTAAGTACCCAGATCTCGTTTGATGACTATAGGCAATAACACCTAGCATAAATAACTTCCAAAAAGGAAGAAAGAAGGAGAGAAAAAAGCCTGAAGGATGGTTGGAGGACCAGCACTGTATGGTCTTCAGAAGCATACTTCCATGTAGAGAGAAAGGTCTGTCCAGGCCAGGGGGAAGGAGGGAGGGTTGCAAGAAAGAAGGCGAGAGAAGACAACTAACATGGAACGTTATGGTAGGTACATAACTTCTCAATGTTAAGTTGTCAATCTCGCCTTCATTCTTGCTTGATGGGACCGCATCCCTAGCACCTCTATCCTGGGTGGCTCAATGGAACAGACTCTTGAGAACTGTAGAGCCAAAACTGGCTCTGTCCCTGGAGGCCAAATCCAATTTGTAATGGGAAACAAAGGTATGAGGAGTGGCCCAAGTGGCTGCTGCACAAATAGTGTCTAATGGAAGTCTAGCTTGAAAAGCTGTGGAAGTGGCTAAGCTTCTGGTTGAATGCGCTTTAGGTTTCGAGCACAGCTGTTTTCCCCTGAGCTGATAAATTTCAGAGATGACAGAAGAAAGCCATCTGGATAAGGTCACTTTTGAGACAGGAATGCCTTTCTTGTTATCAGCATAAGAAACAAAGAGCTGATCGGATTTCCTGAATTGTTTTGTTCTGTCCAAATAATATCTGAGTTGGCGGTGAACATCAAGATAATGTAATTTTTGTTCCGATCTGTTTGAGTAGCTTGGGAAAAATAAATACAGGAAGATCAATAGCCTGATTCAAATTAGTCTGAGGCGACCTTAGGCAAAAAGGTCGGATTAGTTCTCAATGATACTCTGTCTTTGTGGAAGACTAAATAGGGGGGGCGAACAGATAGAGCATGAAGTTCAGACACCCTCCTAGCCGATGTAATAGCAACCAGGAATAAAGTTTTCCATGAAAGAAATTTCAGGGAACATGAAACAGCTGGCTCGAAGGGAGGAAGAATCAAGGATGTCAGCACTAAATTTAGGTCCCATTGAGGAGGAGGACTCCTGATTGGAGGTTTCAGGAGAAAAATTCCTTTTAAGAAGGCTCTACAAAGCCTGTGGGACATAATGTTGTGATCTGCGAACCCGACATGAAAGTTCGAGATAGCAGCCAACTGAACTTTGACCGTGGAAGAAGAGGAGCCCGCGTGAAAGATTTCCGCTAAGAAATCCAAAACTGCTTGTACTGGAGCAGTAAAGGGATCAATATTTTTAGATTTTGCCCAACAAGAAAAACGTTTCCATTTGCTAGTATAAATCCCCCTAGTGGAGGATTTTAGGGAAGCTACTATGATGTCTCTAACAGGATTAGAGATCATAGGAAGCCTGGCTAAGGAAGGAAGTGGAGCAACCATGCTGTGAGGTTGAGAGAAGGGATAGACAGGTGCAGCTGACCCGATTGGTGAATCAGAAGGTCTGGCACTGGGTCCAGATGTCACGGCTGCACCAAAAGGTGACGATGGAGGAACGGAAACCAAATTTGTCGAGGCCAATAAGGAGCAATGAGAATCATTTTGGCTCTCAAAATGGTGGCTTTCTGGATTACTTGTGGAATCAGCGGAAAGGGAGGAAAGGCATAAAGAAGTCCCTGGGGCCAATCTTGGGTCAGAGCGTCTCTGGGGGGAAGGCCTGGCAGTGGGAAGAGAGAGAAGAAGTCTGGGCATTTGCTGTTTTGGGGAGTAGCAAAAAGATCGCAACATGGGCGGCCCCATTCTAGAAAAATCTCCTCCACTATAGATTGTTTGAGAGACCACTCGTGAGGCATGAGAATAGCTCTGCTCAATCTGTCCGCTAAAATGTTGGTTTTCCCAGGGATATGCATTGCTACCAGAAACCGATGAGAGGAGATCGCCCATTGCCAAAGTCTGAGCGCTTCTCGACACAAGGGGTAGGACTTGGTTCCGCCCTGTTTGTTGATATACCATACTACAGACATGTTGTCTGTGTGGACTGCAATTGTCCCCAAGTGAAGAAAGTCGTTGAGGGCTTGCAACGTTAAAAGCACTGCTCTCATCTCTAGGACATATGTGCAGGTGGTATTCGAACGGTTGCCACGTCCCATGAACCATCCTGCCCTGATAATGCCCCCCCCCTCACCTGATCAGGGAGGCATCCGTAGTGACAGTGGCTACCGGGGCTGGGGGTACAAAGGGTCTGCCTTGGTAAATCTGGGGAGAAGTAATCCACCAAGAAAGATGATTCTTGCAAATCTGTGTCACCAGTATTTGGTGACGCATCGGAAGTTGTTGGTAAGACCACTGAGTGAACAACATCCACTGAAGAAGGCGCATATAGAAGCGGGCCAGGGGAAGAAGGGTAATGGCCGCAGCCATGAGGCCCAACACCTTTAGAACCATTCTGGCTTGTACTTTCTTGCTGGCTAGGATGATTCTCACGTGACTTTGTATATCTGAGATTCTTTGGTCTGTGAGGGTAGCTGACATCTGAACAGTGTTTAAGTTTGCGCCTATAAAAGTAATAGACTGGCAGGGCAATAAGGAGGATTTTTCGTAGTTGATCGAGATGCCCAATTGAGTGCAAAGATTTATTGTGTAATCCCTGGCTTGAAGAAGTTGATGCCTGGTGGTGGCTGAAAGGAGCCAGTCGTCGAGATACGGAAACACCTGGAATCCTTGACATCTCAGGTGAGCCGTGACCACTGCCATACATTTGGTGAACACTCTGGGGGCTGTAGTGAGACCAAAGGGCAGGGCTCTGAATTGGAAATGACTGGACCCCAGCCGAAAGCGGAGAAACCTTCTGGAGCGTCTGAATTTTTATGTGATAGTACGCATCCTGAAGATCTATTGAGCACATCCAGTTGTCCTTCTCTAAGAAGGGCAGAATTGACTGAAGTGTGACCATTCGGAATCTTGTCTTTCTCACAGACTTGAGTCTGCTGAGATCCAATATTGGTCTCCAGTCTCCCGTCTTTTTGGGGACCAAAAAGAATCTTGAGTAGATTCCGGGCTCTGAATGGTCTGTTGTAACTGGCTGAATGGCTCTTTTTTGTAGAAGTTCTAATACTTCTAACTCTGCAATTTCCCTTAGACCGGGTGGTACATCTGGAAGGGAATTTGAGTGAGAGAAGGGAGTTTCCTCGAAAGGAATTTTGTAATCCTCGGATATGATCGACTGTACCCATCTGTCTTGAGTGAGGGAAAGCCAGGCTTCTGGGTACAGCGATAGTCTTCCCCCGACTGCCTCCAAGGATGGACAGTCGGGCAACATCTCAGGGATGCTGAAAGGGCTCGTCAGAGAGAGGCTCTCTGCTTCCCTGGTTTTGTGGACCCCCTCTGCCTCTAGAGCGGCGTCTGTTATTGTTACCCCCTCTGCCTCTAGGGGTAAACTGACCACGTGTATCCGGCGTGACTGCTTGGGATTTACGGAGCCACATTTTGCCACCCTTCTGTCCTTTAGGATAAGGTCTAGAAGGGGTGGAAAAACGGACCCCTACGGCAGAAAGAGTCTTGCCGTCCTGCTCACACCTGGTCAATGTTTCCTTCACTTGAGGGCCAAACAAAGCTGACCCATCAAAGGGAGAGTTTGTGAAGGACGCCTTAAAGGGATCTGCAAAATTACAGAGCCGCATCCAGGCTTGGCGTCTAAGAGCCACACCTGTACCTGCGGCCCTACTCGCTCCATCTGCTGCATATGATATCAGTCGCATGAAGGAGTTAGCAATAGAATTAAGGGTTCCTAGCTGCGAAGCAATTTTCTCTTGAGCCCCTGCAGCTGTGGGATCCTGTACTACTTCACCTAGCTCCTTAAGGATGTCCCTTTGGAGTCTGGTGAAGTGACATAAGTAGTTCAGCGAGCGCATAGCAAAGGTCACTGAAGAGAACATCCACTTACCATACTTATCCATGGTCCTAGAGTCCTTATTAGGAGGATGGACAGGTACGGAAGGATCTGCAAGTTCCTTCTTAGTGGCAGCCGCCACCACCATGGCATCAGCAGGGACACCTTTCGTAAGGAATTGCTTGTCTGAAGGGGCAGTAATAAATTTAGACGGCCTCCTAGGAAATGGCTCTACAGAGTCAGGAGCAGCCCAAGCCTTGAGCAATAACCTGCATAAGGGGGTCGAAAGGCAGAGACACCCAGGAGGTGGAGGGCCGAGATCCAAACGCCTCCAGGTATACCGACTCATCCTCAGAGGGATTATTGGAGGGCCAGTTTCCCCTCTGTTTAAGGAGTTCTAGGATGTCTGAAAAGGAGACATCCTCAGAGGGGGATCTTGGGGATCCCTCCGACTCATCTAAGTCGGTATCCGAAGTGATAGACTCGGGGGAGTCTACGTGTTTCCTCTTACAGGTCCTCTTGCGCGGAGGATCCCCTGACTGATCAGGAGAATCCTCAGAAGAGGGGGTTCTTCCCAGTGGGGAAACCTGAGGCGGAGGATCTCTGGGTCCGGGAGCAAGAGAGATGGCAGAGATATCGACAGGCACCATAGAGGGAGGAGCTAAGGGAACAGACTGCTGGCTGAGTCCAGTGGCCAGCACACTCTTCATCACCTCGAAGGCTCCCCTCCCAGGGAGGTCCGAGAGAACCCGTTCCGAAGAAACCGGAACTCCAGGGCCCACCGAAAGGGAAGGCTCCGAGGCAGATGTCGGAGCAGAGCTCACCAAGGCCGAGGCTCCAAGGGGAAGAGTGGGGTCGGACAAGGGTCCGATGCCACTCACCCCCTCGGAGGAGACCAGGGAAGCCCGACCACCGAATCCCTCTAAGGAAGGTCTCGAAGAGGAGATAAGAGTAGAGGCTGAGGGAGCAGAAGGGGGGGGTATCTGTCCCTCAGCCATAGCAGAAACTATTCCCGAAGACTCCAGCTCCAAACTCTGAGGTAGAGTCAAAGGAGGAACTGCAAGGGGGTGTGGACTAATAGTAGTCTGTTGAGACGGACTATGTAGCATCTGGGCCAGTGCCTGTGATTTTAATAATCTACTGACCACCCTCTCTAAATCATGGTCAGAAAGCCTGGATGACCTAGATAAATCGGCTTCGATGGCTCCGTTCCGAGAGGAGAGGTGAGGCCGGAGCAGAGAGTATCGGTTCCAAGGAAGGGGACCTGGACCTCTTCCTCGAAGGAACCATCGGAGCCGACGAAACCATGGATGCAGTCGGAGCCGAAGACTTTTCGGCACCGACAGAAGGTCTCGATGCATCGGCTCCGGCCGGAGCCGATACAGACATAAAAGTAAGGGTGTCGAGCCGGTCGGCGCCGACACCGGCCTGAGCCACATGGTGGTCGGAACCAATCGGAGCCAACACCGATGTGACCGAACCAGTATCGGCACCGATAGCCATCGGTGGAAGGTTTGTGAACCAGGATCGGCTCCAGCTGGAGCCGATCTCGACTCTGAAAGAGTCGAACCGAGGCCGCAGGCTTAGACACAGAAGCCTGGGCCTTGGAAGACTTGAAGTCTTACTCGAGCCGACTTAGCTGGAGAGCACTCCGGTTTAAGTAGGCCCCTTAAAATCAATTTGTTTCTCCTCTCCTGCAGGACTCTCTGGCTAAAGGAATGACAAATCGCACAGGAGTCCTGCAGGTGGAGAGGTCCCAGGCAGTATAAGCAAGAAGTGTGACCGTCTGTCAGAGACATCTTCTGACAGCACGAGTCACACTTCTTAAAGCCTGAGACCCTTTCCTTGGACATGGTTGCAGAAACACACACACAACACAGTCCCAAGAAACAGTTATCCCAAAAATAATCAAATAACTAACCTCTCACACACACACACACACCCTAACAAGGGGGGGGGGATGGGAGGGGAGAAGGCCTGACTAAAAAAATTAAGGAGTGAGGGATTTTCTAGTCAGAAAGGGACTTAATCTAAACTAAAAACGTTAAATATAAAGTTTTAAGGTGAAAAAGGGGCAAAAACAGTATTATCTAAAACACTTACCAGGAGCTGGCAAAAGGAGGACCTCATCAGCGAAGCGGCAAACGAGATCTGGGTACTTACCGCCTTGCATCATGGGATATGGGGCTGCCTCGAGCTGGTAAAAGTGACTCTCGAGCTTAGCAAAGTGCCGAGTCGGAGTCGAGGATCGGCTCCGAACCCATCAAGCAAGAATGAAGGCGAGATTGACAACTTAACATCTATAGTTAAAACCCATTTGTCTTGGGTAATGAGCTGCCAATTTTTTGCATGCAGGGCGATCTTACCCCCCTAAAGGAACAGTCAGTTAAAGCAGGGCTTGGAAGGTTTAAAGTTAAGTCATTGTGATAGTTTACCATAGGGGGTGTCTTACTACTCCCAGCTTTGGAAGTGGGAACCCCCCCCACTACTTAGGCCTGTGAGTACCTTGGTACTGAAGCCTGGGAGTTCTGCTGGCTCTGGGTTTGGACTGAAGGCCTGGAAGAGGCAGGAAAGGACCAATTCTTAGAGAGCCAGTGCCTACTAAATCTAGGAGGCTGTACTTGCAGGAAATCTTGAACAGTTTGCATAGATTTAGCTTTTTCCTCCATCTTTTTAAGTACTACTTCTGCTTTGTCTTGGTTTAAGGGAGCATCCAGTAATTTAGCTTTAACATGATCTGGCAAAGATTGCTCAAGCATGCCTTCTACGTACAGACCCAGTGACAGCAGCCCTGCAATATGCCTCTAATGAACCAAAACCACATTGCAAAGTATGTTTTCCAACTTGTTCAGCAGAATGCATTAAATCCTGTAATTCTTTATTTTCAGCACAGTCAGGAATCAACATCATTTTCTGTTTAAGCAATCCAATAATATGCTGCTGATACTTTAACATATGAAACTGGCAGTTTAAGGCCCTAATGGCCAAAGTTGCAGAAGGGTATACCTTCTTACCCTATCTGTCCAGGGCCCTGGAATCTCTATCAGAGGGGGTAGGATTTTTGTCAGTGGTAGCCTTAATGCCTTTGCGTCCCTGGGAAATGGTCTCAGGATCAGCAGTAGGGTTCTTAAAGAGGACCTTGTGAAAGTCAGGTACCCTATAATACCCATCAGGTTTAATGGGAGCCGGAGGTAGAGAGTCAGGGGCCAGCTAGATTCCGAGAAGGCATAATCTACAATGTCCAAAACAGGAGGGATAGCTAAAGGCTTGTGTTGAGGTAGGAGTAAGAATTCCTCTAAGCCTCTTTTTGGAGTCAGAGTAATCCTGGCTTTCCTAGTGGAAATGCTCCCTAAGAGTAAGCAAGGTTTCACCAAAAGAGAAATCCTCTGGAGGGGAAGCAGAGGGAATGCAGTCCTCTGCATCAGAATCCTCATAGGTAGATAAGGGCAACTTCTGGTCATCAGAGAAAGCAGAAATTTCAGAATCCTGATCAGAAGAATCCTAAGGAAAATCAGTTCTAGGTCTCAGAGGGAGAAGGGTGGCTTCCCCTGATTAGAGTAGTAAGGTCTTCAGCCTTTCTTATTTGTTTTTTAGGCATAGGGGCCTGACCATGCGGTCTAGGCATCGGTTTTCTAGGCATGGATCGAGTTTTAGGCCTTGAAGAAGATTGCGTTGGTTTAATATGCAAGTCAGTAGGTCTGAATACACCCCTCAGAAGCCGGTGTCTGCGCAGCGGCTCCGGACCCATCCAAGATAGAGACATCCGCAGGTTCCACAGCCGAAGAAGCATCTCGCGGCATACCGGACTCCGAATGGGTCTCAGTAGAGGCCTTTGAATCTGAAGTAGCGGGTATCAGAGGCTGCAAAAGCACCTCACTGAGTACCAGCGAACTGGCGACTAGCTTAGGAGAAGTGTTGTCGGCAGCTTTGGACCTATGCGGTCTCTCTGCCTTTATCTTTGCATTTTTTTTGGAATGTCGGTAGTCAGGTGGCTTACCGAGCCATTTCTGGACAATTGAACCGGGTACCAAATATTTAGATGCAAAAATGAACAGTCGAATAGTTCGAGGTTTGAATAAGGCACAAAACCAACAGCGAGGAACGTCGTGGTCTGGGCCTAAGCAAGGAATGCAGTACAAATGAAAATTTTTATGAGGTATTTGTGTTCCACAAGAAATACAATTGTTCACTATTACTGACCTCTGTTTAGAGCAAGAAAAAGGATCCCCAACAGGGCACTTAGCTTTGTTGAAGACTTAGGATCTGAAGCTCAAACAAAAATTTCAGGAGTCGGCCGACCGGCACTTGCGAACTGCTTCTGCTTTGGGCACCGCACTGCAAGAAAGACTGATGTAATGGTGTCGGCTGCATGCTTTATACCCCTGACTACCTGACGTCATGGAAGATGAGACAGCAACCACACAGGACCCAAGACATTGATAATCAGGCCGACTGAGGGCTTACCTGCAAGCAGATAACCAAAATGTAATGACTGCAACAGTGAAACACGAAGAACATCCCCCGTACAACACCAAAGCTAGAAAACAGCCAAATGGAAAAGTCACAAAATGCAACATTAAAGTGGCAAAAGAGCAGTCTCCAAGACTCATGATCCAATCAAGTATGAACAGAAGGACATGTAGCAATGGTACAAAAAACCCCACAGTGGACACATCTGTCACTAAAACATCCATCCTGTTTCTCCCTATGATAACACTAATTTTCTTTTACAGGGGCAGCAAGATCTTGACATATTCCTTCTGAAAGGGGGGGGGGTCTCCTGCTCTAGAAAGAAATGACCTTACAGCACCCCCTGAGTGAAATCACCCATGTCCCACTGGTCAGGAGGAGTGCTTTATTTATGCAGTCAGTAGCCTGGCTCTGATTACCCTGGTAGAGAACAGAGAAATCATTTTTGCTATTCTGCCTCCAATGTCTGATGATCGTGTGTTTACTTCAGTCCATTTGGTCATTTGTTCCACATCACCAAGGCAAGGGCTGACTTGAGGGTAGCGCAATTCAGAAAGCCTTCAAGGGTGATTGGAGGGTGTAACAAGTGAACAATGGAGGACATTCCCCTCGGTCTTGAAAGGGGAATGCATCTTCCATGCAGCCTTGCTCCTCTCTGAGGCAAGAGTGAGCCTTCAAGGCAGGTGATAACACTGTCCATTGCATCCCCAAATGCAAGTATGCCACTTACTACTTCAGAGAGGGGTAAAAGCAGGTCAGGTCCCTTCACTTCTCTCCACAGGGCCACTATCAAACCCAGGTCACCTGGGTCACAGTCAGGTCTTTATTCCTCTGCACTATGGAGGCAGGCTTAATGGAGACACATCTAAAGCAAACAGTGGAAGCATTCATGTTCCTAATTTACTTTGCTTGAGTTCATCATTTTCCAAAAGGCAGTCAACTGATGAAAAAATGGTAGTCAGCAACTCACTTGGAAAAGCAGTTAACTGCACAGCTCACATCTTGCAAAGGCAGCAAATACGGTTACTGTATTAGGGAACCCTTGGCAGGTCTACAGGTAGAATAGATCTGAAACTCCTTTCTGTACAGATCAACTGACAGAGTAAGATTACATCCATTGAAACATTTAGCACCCTTCCTTTACAGAGCAACTAGGGTGAATCCCTAGTAAGTAAAGCAGGGTGGAAAATGCAAGAAAAAAAAGTCCAGAATCCAAAGTTCAGGAGTCACAGTCCTGAAATTTACAGGGTACCCAGAGTCGTCTGGGCTTCACTCTGGTTGAGACAATACTAAGTGAAGATGTGCACAGATGCTGTGCCTCAGATGTCTGCAGAAAACATTACTGAACCAATTTCTGAAAGAAGCCACATCTTTGACCTCAGGGACTTGAGCTGAACTGAGTAGATCACAGAGGAATCCACTCAGGGATACCTGGTAAGGGAGTGAGTGCTCTAAGCTGGGGGCTTGTAAAAATGTCAGTCTTTAGAGTCACAGAAGCAGAGACTGTGTGCTTCCAAACTGCACTGATAGCAGGCTTTAAAAGCAACAAAGGCAGAAATGACCCAGGGCTCTTCCTCTCTTCCAAGATGCACATTTAGGCATTTCTTGGGGAACGAATGAAGGCCAGAAAACAGTCTCCATAAGGCCTCATGATCTTCAATAGCTATCCAAAAAAAGGGTTAACCAGAGGGAAGCTATGAGATGGGAAAGACTTACTATCCTTGCCCATCTCAATATTAAAAGGCTCATATGTAGTTATTAGGCATGAGGTCCAGAAGGCCACTGAGGAGCTTACCCCAGTTTTCCCAATTTACTTAGGACATGCATTAATTACCTTACATGCTCGACGTCACACAGTAAGCAAATAATGGCTGACTGAATCAAACTTTGCACCACACGACGCAACTCATTAATACCTCATAGCCTTCATCCTCTACACCAACTGTCAGTCTTAGAGTCCTCAGATTTCACAACAGCCTGACCATGAAGGTGTCACCAAAATCTACCATCTCTAGAAGTGAGTCTGCTCATTCACCATCTTCCAGTACATAGATGAGAAAAACGTATGTCATGCTTGGCACTGGCAAAAGAGCAATAAATCTCCAAAGGGGCATGTACACCGAATTCCACAAAAATGTAAACATTTCTTTGATGGCTAAGCCTTGAAAGGTGAGGTCAGAATGGGGATGACCTGACAAAGACCCTCAGTCTAGGCCAAGACACACTGCTAGACCGAATCTGAGACCCAAGGAGTTTGTCTTTAGGCCTCACTAACCCAATGCCAGGTGACAAGGTGCTGTCCTCCCCAGGACCGGGACAGTTGGTAGTAAGCAGTGATCAGTCAAAGCACTGATCAATCAATAAGGCACTGGACAGCAACTGCAACTTTGAACACACCCACTGATGTTGACATCAGGGTTACCCCTCTACCAATTTGCTCTTTGTCCAGTGATGTAAAGTGTGAGTGTGGGATTAAACTGACTAGCTGAGGAAATGTCCAGCACCTATGGGGACTGGAAGACCATTTTCACAACTGAATTACAGTGGCCTGACAACTTTTTATCTTTATGATGGCTTTGGTGGAGGTGACATTGTAAGATTAATCTTCATTCTGGTCTCCAGGTGAGAAACTTAACCACCCCCATCCTCCTGATACTGATGTAGTCCAGGATTATCACCCTCGACTGGATGTACAAGGTAGGACTTTAGGTGCTTATGCCAGTGCCTTACATGGTACAAAACAGTATAAGCAAAACTGGTGAAAGCTTTGAGAAATAATTTGATGGCTACAAGTATGCTAATTTCATTAGCTTCTAGACAAGAAATGCAAATTTTCAAAAGCATGCATCAAGAGCAAGGTCTGAACAAAAAGAGTAGCAGAAAAGAACAGATAGGCTCAAATACTAGGTGACTATATGTAGTCAGTGTATTACAAAGCATGTGCTGGCACCAGGCAGTACACACACAAGCAAAACAAGAAATGCCAAAAAGTGACAAATTGTGACTTCTGGATAGAGTAAACCCAGTTGTGACATACCAAACAGAGACCTTTATATGTTAGATTAACCAGGTCCCCTTCGTGGGGAACTAATTGGTCCTTTAATCACCAGCTTTGTGGGTAGCTGATTAGATAAATGCCAGAAAATCAAACACCAGTCACAAAAACAATACATAGCTCTTCTTTGTTTGGGGAGAGCCTTCTGGTACTTCTGCTAGTTAGCCAGCTTCCTATTTTTTATAGATTTTTCTTAGGAACCTGTTTTTTTCCTATTTTGTCTGGTAGTCCTGGATCATGAAGCCATCTTTGCACTCCAATTATGACTCAATTTTGGAGTATGAGGTTCATAAATTAAGATGCGCATATTTTTGTATTTGTGTGAAATGTGCATTTGAAATTTTCATGGTAGTCATTTAAGGTCATTTAAGGGACTATCAAATGAATGTGCTACTGAACACTCCAGTTTACAAATAGGTGTAAAAATTATAAAACTCCGAGTTCTACAAGATGAAAAATTCCAGATAGAGAGACTGTTTTCCTGATAACAGTTTGAAAAATGTTTGCAACATTTACCATGTTGGTACCAACTCCAACTTAACATATGCAAGCAGTAATGCTGCCTCATCATTTTAAGATAATGTAGCTGATGATACACTTGTTGCACCTTGATATTCACAAGGATAAAATTATTTGGTGAAAAATCCCAAGAATTGAAGCGCATGTGAACAGTAACGTTCCCCCAACCAAGTTTATTTTTGTTAACTGCGTATATCCTATGGTATTACTTGCTGCCTTTATTTAATTCAGTTTATATGGTAAATGTCTTTTATTTCCATTTTAATATTCATTTTTATTATTGCAGTGTTTTACTTGTGTACTGTACCTTCAGATTTACATCTCAGGTCAGAGTGTGCCTGGGTAGCCTTTCCCATGTGTGTGTACTTGACTCAAGTTATAGTGGGAGTCTTCTGTTATTATGGGGACAGTTTGTTTCATGTTATTCACTTCATCTCTCTTCTTACATTGCCCCATTTTCTCGGAATTCATGCTTTCACTTTCTTCATTTTTTAAGACTTTTTGGATGTCTTACCGTTTCTGATCAGGTTATATACTTGCACTTGACATTGCAGCGTTTTATTATAAGTGCAAAGTGTATTTAATTTCTACACTCCTGATGCCTGTTTTTTTCTATTTCATGTTTTTGTTATGCAGACATAGCAATGTATTTGGGTTGGAATGTACATCTCTGGTGATATTTAACACATTCACTGGTTTGCTTTTGAGTACATGTGTCAGACAGCTCTTCCTTGTTTGAAGAGGAGGAAAAAAGCTAATCAAGACAGTGACATTTTGCTAGATTTCAAAAGATACAGCAGGGATCTGTGACTGAAGGTCAGGTCCAGGTGGTGTGCACTACCCCCCCCCCCAAAATTCGTAACAGATTTGATACATGGGTAACTATGTGACTGACAACTATCTGCATCTATTTTAAGGGGACAAGATTGTAGTTTTGGACAAAAGAATATGTTTTTTCTATTGAAGAAATAGAGTATATGTATGCTAAATATCTCTTATAAGCATCTCAGGTGTGCTTGCCCATAGTCACTTTATGCAGCAAGTGGAAGGACAAACATTTTCAAACAAAATGCAAAGGTACTTACCTGTGTAACTGATACTACCACAAGTAGACAGAGTAACGTAAGACCAGACCATAAAGTGAACTCTTTTGAAGTCACCATCTCCCCTGAACCCCACCCCCCCAATCAGGTTCAAACGAAAACCTTTTCCAAAGCAGACTACAATCTCCTCAGAGCAGGTATAAGCAGCTTCACAGCCATCGTCCCTTCAGTTGGAACTGGCACTAATGTCAAAGCCTACATAGCTGTACGGACTCAGCAATAACTTACAGGAAGAAATCATCTTCCTCAAGGAAGATTAAGCCTGTCTGGTGGACAGCAGCAATAAACAAACTATAATAGAAGGAAAAAAATGCTGTCCAGGGCTAAGAAGGAGCAGGTGCCAAGTTAGAAGCAATGACCAAGTAAGGTCAGTGGTGAAATCCTCTAAGGCTAACTTTGAGTCCAAATTGGCCATATCCACAGACAATCACAAGGTCTTCAAATATGTCTGCAGTCTCAAAGGCAACACCAAAAATCTGTTCTGAACTGGTGGTCAATAACACCACATACATGGACATCATAGATATAACCAACCTGCTGACAGACATGTTCAGTGAAAACTTCACCCCCCCCCCCATCAGTAAACCATGACATCCCCAGCACCTGCCCCCCCTCCCCTCATCACCAGGGAGCAGATCCTTAATGCTCTCTCAAAGGCAAAAAAATACAGTCTCCATGGTACCAGATAACATCCCTGGCTGTATCCTACATGAACTCGGGCATGAGCTCTCAGCTCCATTAGACACCCTATTCAACCAAAGCACCGGTTTCATCCCAGCTGAATGGAGGACAGCCAGTCATCCCTCTCACAAAGGTGGACTGTCCACTGACCCAGGCAATTATAGGCCCCCATCAGCCTAACTAGTAACCTCCAAACGCTTGACCCCACACAGTTTGGTTTTGTCAAAGGGAGATCATGCCTGTTAAACTTGGTCAACTTCTTTGAAACAGTCACCGAAGTCATGGATGACGGAAGACAGTGCACACCACCTACCTTGATCTAGCCAAAGCCTTTGACACTATTCCCCACTTGGGCATAATAGATAAACTCTCTCAGCTAGGCATCAACCTGTAGGTTACTAGATGGGTAGCTAACTGGCTCATTGATAGAACCCACTCAGTCAAAGTAAGGGAAGCCACCTCTAGTAGTAGACCCGTAACAAGCGGTGTACCCCAAGGATCAGTCTTGGGGCCTCTACTGTTTGGGATATACTTTTCTAAAGTGCAAGCCAAAACCAGTGGTCAGAGGACTGCAAGCTGGGCGCGGTCTTAAACTCCCAGGTGATGTGAACATCCTCCAAGAGGGCTTTACCCAAACTAATTAAGAATCCCCTTTGGGGAAAATTTCATCTCCGCCAATTATCATATTAATAATGTATTAAGCATGCAATCAGTCATGAGGGACTTGGGCATCCAGGTTAATAGCTACCTGACATTTGACCACGTTGCCTCCATTGTACGGAAGGCTTTCTACATTACCCAACTCATAAATAAGGGTATTTCATCCAGGAACAAGGTAGTCATAGCATCCCTGTACTCCTCCCTTATCACACCCATTATAGATTACAATGCCCCCTTCGGCATGTACCTTGCCAAGCACATGCAGCAGTTGGAGAGACCACAGAAGTTCTTGACCAGAAAAATCCAGGGCCTCAGACATCTATCCTATACAGATAGGCTAAAAGCCCTGTCCCTCTATTCAGTCTCATACAGACTGCTCAGAGGTGACCTGTGTCTGGCATACAAGACCATTTCAGACAGTTTTACGGATATGCAGCAACTCCATCAAGGCTAACTCCACTCATGCAACCCGCATGCAAGGCCTTAATCTGGTCTGTGACTAATAGAACTTGTTGGCGGGATAGATTTGTGTCCCAAAGACTCCCCCCATCTGTGGAACAGACTCCCTCTGTATGTCAAGCAGAGTATTTCTCTAGCCCTCTAAGAGGAACCTGGACAACTGGATGGGAAACAGAAAATATACCCCGGGATGCCACCTATGCCCCTGCTGGACAGGGGAAACAGGTGCTGACTGAGGAAACATGGGCGAAATTCTTGGCTACGCTTATAAGGGCCTCCGGGCAAATAGCCTAGTATCATCCTATGAAACTATGAACATTTTCAAAAATGAATGGTATTGTTTTTAATACCATGGGGTATTTTTCATCTCAATCCAAAAATGCTTTAAAGCATTTTTGTGGCTTAGTATACACTGAGGAAACCACCATGACCCGGGCACGTTAAACTAAAAGAGCATAGGAAAGATATTAAAATTACTGCAAATAATCCTAGGCCAGTTCACTTCAGCTTAATCCTTTGAGCAGATGTCTTGTATTATAAGCTAATATTCTAAAGATTTTATGAATAGTAGAAATAGTTATGATGTTAAATATTTCATCTCTCAAATAAAACATTTCAAAATAGGATACATAGGCCACATGGTCTAAAATGGAGAGGTTATCTGGAATTATACAATGATAGTTAATTTGTATTCAAAAATGAGCATGCTGATTGGACAGCCCAGTCAGCATGCCTATTGTAAATTGAGCATATAAAGTCCGGCTGCTGAAGTTCCACTGGTGAAAATACCACTTAACATCTATCCCTTTAAGCAAAATATGTAGATACCTATAAATTTGAAAACAAATTTAGGTAGCTGAGTTGGATGAAAGGCACAGATCATAAGAGCTTCCCTATCAAACACACACTTCTAAGCCAAGTAAAAGCAACATCAAGAAACAGAACGGGCAAACAACTGGAATCAAAGTAAAAAAAAAATGTCAAAGACAGAAAAAATTAAGACTCGCAGAATCTGCAAACTCAATGTAATCTGTCATGAACAGATAATGTAACTAAACTATGCACGTGAAAAAGCAGCCCAACAATAATACAGTACTGTCACTTGTCAGAAAGTATCTTCTTACCTTTTCATTTTCTCTACCCACTATCCTCATTTTACTACATGACTGGGTCTATTACTTTGCTCTTGGTCCTCTCTGATCAATTATTGTTTCTCAAACTGATTCTCTAGATAGGACACAAGCTACTATTCTCAATATGTACCATGGTAACTAGCTGCTAAAACTACCTGCGTGAAGCTGCAAGCAGGAATTGTAGCAAGACTATGAACCAAGAGTCAAACAGGAAGGAAAGCTTCTCCAATATCTGATCCAATATGGAGGACTTGTATCTGGGCAGGCAAGATGAATGGAGAACTGAACTCCAACATACTCTCTCACCCACAAGATAAAGTGCTGTGATTGCCGAGCCTTTTAATAAACAGATTATACAGGAGTTGATCCAAGGATGTATTAGTCAAGGATTCATTCCACTCAGCTGGTAGTTTAAACAGAGTGCATGTCTTTTGGAGGCCATAGGAGCAGAGCCCCTTACAGAAGTGAATACTTAAAGCTCCTCTCTCTCACTTTCCCATATGTATATTAAGACTTTTCTAGGAGAACTGTGGACAATAGGCTACCCAACAGATCTCCTCAGCCTCAAATTTCTTCTCAAAATGGGTCACCAAGTGAAAGCTGTACAATGTGGAGTCATTTTCTTACCTAAATCAGTGATAGACCTACAGATCTTTACACTCAAAGGGGTCTCAAGTCAGGGCCCCCAACCAGTTCAAGGGACAAACATTTGCAGAGTCTCTTATGCTCCGGACAAGCATGCGTTGAGTGCATGTCACAGACTAGCCAACAGGGGACCCTGTCTCAGGAGTACAAATGCTAATGGAAGTATAGGTGACTATTATAATGCTGGTTTCTCAGTAGTAGCACTAAAATCTGAACCCCTGTGACTAGCACTTGCTCTAAAACCTGCTGGAAAGCGCTAAGAAGCCTGAAACTGATACAAGCACTCAACTCTCCTTGTCAATAAGGAGAAATTAATCGTAGGCACTAAACAGCCTATAATTGCAAAGTACCTTGCAAAAATAAGGGAAAACCGCTCTTAAACTTTACAAAAAAAGCACCTAAACAGGCATGTCCAAGGGTCAGCTTCCGGTGATTTCTCCTGTCCACCTGGTGAATCTGGGCATACTGGGGCAATGCGGCAACTGCCTCATGTACACAGACAATCCTCTTCTCCTACCACCCAACACTACAACCTGCTAGAGATGCACTTGCATAGCCAAGATTGTGCTAGACAGTCAAGAGAATGTTAACACCTGCATTACATCTCAAGCAACTCATAATCCTTCAAAACCCACACCATCAACACCCACACATAGCAACACTAAACCCACATATGCGGAGGCCTTTAACATTAACCTGCCCAAGCAACAAGGACCTCCGAAGCTGAAATGCAAACAAACACCAGTCACAACCAAAGTGACACACAGCTCACAACACCAGTGTGCCACCCAACAACAGCCCCTAAGGCAAGACAATGTACCCAACACTTTAGTCATAGGTGACTCTATAGTCAGGCACACTGATGTCACATTCACCAAGCTGAGCAAGGAGAAAATTACAGTCAGCTGCCTGTCGGGTGCCAGGATCCGCCACATAACGCATGCATTCAAGTCACTCCACAAGTACAAATAAGACTCTGTCACTGTCCATACTGGAGTTAATGACTTGAGACGTACCTCCATGGACTACATGAAGAGAGACATGGAGGAGCTCTTGGATCATGTGGCCCAGGCAGGTATGACCCTAGCCCTGAGTAGCATCCTCTCTTCGCCCAGAATACCACCACAGTATAAGGACAAAATGATTGACTTGAACAATTGGCTAAGTTTCTGGTGTCATTCAAAGGGGATCCAGTATCTGTCTGCCTGGGAAGACATGATCGACAAACCACGATGCTTTGCCAGAGATGGTCTGCACCTGTCACGCCTGGGATTCAGGTTACTGGCTAAAGCACTTGCCACCCCTATAGTGCCTTTTTTAGGCAAGGTTCAAAGGATAAAACCACCACCGTAACAGATACATGCATGCAAAATCTGAAGGTAATGCTATTCAGTGCTAGAAGTCTAAACCTCAAAATGCACTCTCTCGAGGCACTCCTAAAAATGGAGAACATCGATATTTGTGCAGTAACAGAGACCTGGTTCAAGGCTCCAGAGAGCACCCCTGCAATACCAGGCTACAACTCTTACCACACTTTTCGGCCACAAAACCAAGACCAAAGGAGTGTCCATATTCACCAAGGATATTCACACCTCCAGGCTAGTTGCCCAACACAATGCATCTGAAATTCTCCAGGTGCAACACTAGGTAAGACTGCAATCCAAATTGTAGCTTGCTACAGATCCCCCCCACCATGCCCCAAGATTCTCACTACACCTTTCTAAACATACTGGAAAATATTAAGATACAACCAAACACCCTAATACTGGGTGATTTCAACTACCCTGTCATTAACTGGGAAAACTACTCTGGTACCAAACTCCTTTTCCCAACGGTTCCTGGAATTCATAAATTTCAACGCGCTGGATCAACTAATCCATTGTCCCACCAGGGGCTCCAATATCCTAGACCTGGTCATTACCAACATGGGAGATAGATGCTCCACACCAGTGGTCACCCCCTCATTGGTCTGGTCTGACCATAAGCAAATCACCCTTGGCATCCACATCCCACCCCCCAGTAAGGAAACCTCCTTAAAAAAACTTCTCCAAAGCCAACTTCATGCTACTGAAGTCAGAAGTGACAAACTTCACAACACCCATGCAGACGGGATCTGAAAGTTCGACTGCAGCATCCTACACTAAGGCACCGTACGAGGACATCCACTCATGCATGAATCGCGCCATCCCAAATAGAACCAAGATGCTCTTCTCCAAAAAAAGGAAGCCAATCTGGTGGTCCCTTGCCATAAACAAACTATACAACAGAAGGAAGAAACTGTTGCAGAAAAGAGGAAAATCACAGGATGCAAAAAAACTCCCTTACCAGCCTCAGTAAGAAACTGAGATCCCTCATAAAATCCTCCAAAGCTAGTTACGAAAATGAAATTGCCAAAGATTCCAAAGACAACCACAAGGCATACTATAGTTATGTCAAGACTCTAAATTGCAATGCTCAGATCTGCTCTGAGCTACAACAGAATGGCATTAAATAAACTGATCCCAAGGATATTGTCAATAGCCTGGCAGATCGATTTAGTGCCAACTTCACCCCCCTCTCATCCCCTAAAGGGCCCATCTCAATACCAAAAGATCACCAAATTCTGGTAATCATGGCCACAAAGGTAGAAACCGCACTCTCCAAAGCCAAGAATACAGCATCCATGGGACCAGATGACATCCCAGGCTGTGTACTACATGAACTACAAAATGAACTGGCACCTCACCTAAGTGTCATGTTAATCATAGCCTCACCTCAGGCTTCATGCCCACTGAGTGGAGCACAGCTACAGTTATCCCACTCTACAAGGGGGATCCACCATGGATCCCGGGAACTACCATCCCATCAGTCTGACAAGCCTGATCTGCAAGGGCATGGAACACATTATTATGGAACTTATAAACAAAGACATTGGCAACCTTCAAACACTGGACCCCACTCAGTTTGGGTTTGTGAAGAGCTGATCTTGTCGACTGAATCTTAATGACTTCTTTGAATCAGTCTCCAGAGCTGTGGATGAGGGTAAGGCAGTCCCCACCACAGTCTATCTGGACCTCGCCAAGGCCTTCGACACCATCCCCCACTCTGGAATCATAGATAAACTTACTAAGCTGGGCATAAATCCCTACGTCACTCGATGGGTTGCCAACTGGCTTACTGACCGAACCCAGACTGTAAAAGTAGCAGACTCCAAATCCAGCTCCAGACAAGTGACAAGTGGAGTACCTCCAGGTTCAGTCCTGGGACCACTCTTGTTTGGCATCTACTTCTCTGAAGTACAGGCCAACACTAAGGCACTCTGGCTAACAAAGTTCACAGATGACTGGAAACTGGGAGCCATTATCGAATCCCAAATGATGTGGATATCTACAAAAGGGCCTTACAGAAACAGATGCCTGGTGCCAGAGCCATGGGCTCAAGCTTAATGCCAAGAAATTAGAAGTTATGTACTCACCATAACGTTCCATCTGAGTAGGTAGTTCATTTGTCTGCAACCTGTGGGTTACGGATCCGATATCGGATCAGAGCCGGCAACTTGTTTCAAGCTAATGGATCCGAGCTCCTCCCTTCACCAATAATCCCCTGCTAACCCTCCATGACCTCAGATAGAGTTTGCCTCTCAATATATATCCAACCAAGGATATCTAACAACTAGTAGATCCGAAGAAGGTCAGGGGGAAGGAGGGGGGGGGGATGGTTGCAGACAAATGAACTACCTACTCAGATGGAACGTTATGGTGAGTACATAACTTCAAAATCTGAAGTAGGATGTTCATTTGTCAGCAACCTGTGGGACAGAGTCCCCCCAGCTACCTGCACCCTGGGTGGCCATCATGGAAGGATATTACGAAGCACTGCAGAGCCAAAGGATGCTCTCCCTCTAGAAAGCAGGTCTAGCTTGTAGTGGTTGATAAAGGTATGAGATGAAGCCCAAGTGGCTGCAGAACAAATATCCAAAGGAACTCTAGACTTGAAAGCCACAGAAGTAGAAATGGAGCGGGTGGAATGAGCACGAACTCCTTCTGGTGCGGGTCTACCCGAGGCTTGATAAGCCAGTAGGATACATTGGGAAATCCAGCGAGATAAAGATACTTTAGAGATAGCTTTCCCCAAGTTAAATTTGGCAAAGGAAACGAACAGCTGGTCAGATTGTCTATGGCCAGCTGTCCTACGAGTATAAAAGCGAAGCTGCCCATGAACATCCAATGAGTGCAGCTTGAACTCTCCCTTATTTTGATATTTAGGGAAGAAAACCGGTAAATTTATGGATTGATTTATGTTGGTTTCTGATGCTATCTTGGGAAGAAAGGAGGGATTGATCCTGAGGTACACTCTATCTGGGTGAAAAATCAGGTATGGAGGCTTCACAGAAAGAGCCTGAAGTTCCGACACTCTTTTCGCTGTAGTAATGGCTACAAGGAATGCTGTTTTCCATGACAAGAATTTGAGATCCACTGAAGCAGCGGGTTCAAAGGGTGGAGCAGTCAAGGCTTGAAGAACTAAAGTAAGATCCCAGGGGGGTAAGGCTTCTTTTACAGGGGGTCTAAGTAAAAAGGTACCCTTGAGAAAGGTTTTACATAATTTGGCTGACATCAAGGGCCCTGTATCATGTTCCACATGATAATGAGATATGGCTGCCAATTGCACTTTGACAGTTGAACAATTAGCGCCTTCCTGAAAGAGTTCAGTTAGGAAGTCTAAAATGGATGGAAGAGGAGCCGTAAAGGGATCTAGATCGTGGTGCTCCGCCCAGATGGAAAAACGTTTCCATTTACTGTGATACACTTTCCTGGTGGAGGGCTTATGCACTGCCACGAGGATGGCTTTGACTGGTGAAGAGATACCGGGAGTCCTAACTAGGAGTGGAACTGGAGCAACCAAGCTGTCAGTTTCAGATTGTCCAGGTTTGGAGTTGGCAAGTCAACGGATGGGAGATGAGATCCGGAATGGGATCTAGAATCCAAGGGTGATTCACAAGGTGAGACCACAGGTAAGGGAACCAAATTTGTCGAGGCCAGAATGGGGCAATGAGAATCATCTTGCTCCCCAACCGCGAGGCTTTCTGTAAGAGTTGTATCATCATTGGCAGAGGAGGATAGGCATAGAGTAGACCGGGTGGCCAAGCATGCACCAGAGCGTCTCTTGGAGTTTCCCCTGGAGGGGGGATTAGAGCGAAGAAATTATCGCATTTGGTGTTTGATGGAGATGCAAAAAGATCGCAGCAGGGTTTCCCCCATGTTACGAATATCTGCTTCACTACTAGAGGATTGAGAGACCACTAGTACGGGGTAAGAAGGGTGCGGCTGAGCTTGTCCGCTAAGATGTTGGTCCTCCCCGGAATGTGCGTTGCAATCAGAAAGCGGTTGGTGGAGATCACCCATTCCCCACACTCTCATGGCTTAGCAGCAAAGAGGATAAGATCTGGTTCCCCCCTGTTTGTTGATATACCAGACCACTGACATGTTGTCTGACTGAATTGCAATCGTTCCTGCGGGGAGGAAGCTCTGAAGTGCTTGCAACGCCAACAGCACCGCTCTCATCTCCAGAACGTTGATATGCAGGGAGGTCTCTGCATCGTTCCACGTGCCTTGGACTGTCCTGCCTGAATAATGCCCCCCCACCCGAGGCGGGAAGCGTCCGTGGTCACCGTGGTGATAGGGGGAGAGGTGCAGAAGGGACAGCCCATATGGAAGTTCGATGCTTGGAGCCACCATAGTAGCGTCCTCCTGCAAGCCTTGCTGATAGCAATGGGATGGTGGAGAGGAAGGGATAGGAAGGACCATTGCACTAACAGAGTCCATTGCAGTACTCGCATGTTCAAACGGGCGCATGGAAGGAGTGTAATCGCTGCCGCCATGTAGCCTAGTGCCCTCAGGACCAATTCCGCTGGTGAAGCCTCTGAATGAAGGATAGCCCGCACATGAAGTTGTAGGTTCCTGATTTTCTCGGAAGTTAGGAAGGCTTGCAAATCTCTGGTGTCTATTCTGGCACCTATGAATTCTATGATCTGCGTCGGAGCCAGTAGAGATTTGCCGACATTGATAGTAATGCCTAGTTGTGGGGCTAGATGGAGAAAGAAGTCTCTGGCTGAGCAAAGTAGATGCCTTGTTGGTGCGGTCAGGAGCCAGTCGTCCAGGTACGGAAAGACCTGAATTCCCTGGAGTCTCAGGTGGGCCGCAATCACTGCTAACACTTTGGTGAACACCCTGGGGGCTGTGGTGAGGCCAAAGGGAAGGACCCTGAACTGGTAGTGACTGGCCCCCAGCCGGAAGCGAAGGAACCTCCTGGATCGTTTGTCCATTAAGATGTGGTAATACGCATCCTTGAGGTCTATAGAGCACATCCAATAAAGGGGGAGGATAGATTAAAGAGTGACCATTCGGAATTTTTCCTTGGATACTGACAGGTTCAAGCGGGAAAGGTCTAGGATGGGTCTCAGATCCCCAGTCTTTTTTGGCACCAAAAAGAACCTGGAGTAGAACCCTAATCCGAGCTGGTCTTAAGGGACGGGCTGGATGGCTCTTTTTCTTAGCAGCTGCTGTATTTCTGCGGCTGCGGCCTCCCTCTGATCGGGTGATACATCGGGGTGGTTCTTGGATTGGGGGACATGAAGTATTGGTATTTTGTACCCTCTGGATATGATGCGAAGCACCCAGCGGTCTGTTGTGATGGACTCCCATGCCGCTAGGTGTTTAGAAAAACGCCCCCCTACTGCCTCCAGAATGGAGCAGCCGGGCAACCCCTCAGGGCTGCTGTGCGGGCCGCTCAGAGAAAGGCTCTCTGAACGCAAAGTTTCTCGGAGCCCCTCTGCCCCTGGGGAGACGTCCTCCCTGTCCACCTCTGCCACGGTAGGACTGGTTGTCCGGAGCTGGTTGGGAATGTTGTGATTTCCGGAACCACATCTTCTTCTGACCTTTTTGGTTCCTTGAAAAGGACCGCTGGGGAGCAGAGAAGCGGACACAGACGGCAGACTACGTCTTCCCGTCCTTCTCGCTCTGGACAAGTGTCTCGCGAACTGTTTTGCCAAATAGGGCAGAACCATCAAAAGGGGCGTTCGCGAAGGACGCTTTAAAGGGCTCCGTAAAGTCACAATGACAGAGCCAGGCCTGACGTCTCATGACTAAGCCTGCTCCGCTAGCCTTAGCGGCTCCCTCTGGGGCGTGGGACAACAGCCGCATAGAGGTGTTTGAAATAGATCTCAGAGTGGCCATTCGGGTGGAGTACAATTGTTTATCCTCCTCCGACATGGACTCAGTGGGTGATGCAGCGTATTCTTTGATAAGATCCCGCTGCATCCTGATGACATGTGCCATATAGTTCAGAGACATTACTGAGAAGGTCGCTGAACTAAAGACTCGCTAAGCAATCCATCAAATGGGACTCTCTGCTCGGTGGATGGACTGAGGGACTCTCCTGAGCCAATTCCCTCTTTGTGGCTGCCGCCGTCAACATGGCATCTACAGGGGGGCCCTTACTCCAATGTGATCGGTCTGAGGGGGGGCTAAGAATCCTATCCGGTCGATTCGGTATTGGCTCCACGGTGTCCAGATCCTTCCACGCCCTGGTGGTAATGAGGTCCACCAGGGGGTCGGCTGGAGGGGACACCCAAGAGGTAGACGGGCCTGCCTCGAATGCCTCCAGAAACACGGACTCGTTTAGGGGCAGACAACCCACCTCTGATTCTCAGCATCTCCATGATGTCTCCAAAGGAGACATCCTCAGGGGGCGATCTTGGGGAGCCTTCCCCATCCTCCAAGTCCATGTCCTCGGTTAAGGACTCAGGGTAGTCCACATGCCTCCTTTTGCACTTATGCTTGCGGGGAGCTTCCTTGGGGGGACTGTCTGAGGAGGCCTCGCCAGCAACATCTTGTTCCAATGGAACTATCTGTGACATCGAAGCAGGCTGTCCCTTTGGCCGGGTGATGGAAGCCTGGCCCAGCAGAGAGGGAGTGCAGGGAGGAGTCGATGCAAGGACCGGGGGGTCCGGATGCTCTCAACAGAGCCCTCTCCAACATCGAAGGCCGAGGGAGAGCCACTCTCCAATGGATCCGAAAGTCGGCTCCCACTCTGATCCAATGAAGGGATCAGAGCCGGCGCTGAGACCGTCGGATCCGAGGGACCAGTGTGCCCCGACCTGGATGGAGCCAAAGGCACACTGAATCCCCCGGATCCGAAGCTCGGACCACGGCTCCGAGAGGTCGGATCCGATAGGCTCGAGGGCAGGGTCAGATCCGAAGTACCAAGTACTGTTGGTGGCGACCCACCCCCGGCTCCAAGGCTGCTCGGCTCCGAGCGCTCCGAACCCGGGTAGCGGGTCGGAGAAGGAGCAATTGGGTGGAACTCCCATCTGCAGCTGGGCCTGGATGAATCTTCGCATCATCCGGTCCAAGTCTGCATCTGATAAACTGAAGGTAGATCTCGAGGAGGCCACCGAGGCAGGCCTGGAATGCCGCCTCGATGACCTCGACGGAGATTGGGTCTCCTCCTCCTCAGGCCCCGGGGAGAAATTAGCAGCAGTGGAAGGAGAAGCCCGCTTAGCTGGCGGGGCCGAAACGGAGGTCTCGGCCCACCGCTTGTGGTGCTTCTCCCTCCATTTCTCCCTCCTGGCCTCCCTGTCCTCCGACACTTTAGCAGGAGTTTGAGTCCCGGATGGAGGCAGGGGGGCAGGAGTGGCAGCTACCACAGGCTGTGCTGGAACCACGGGAGCAGCAGAGGTAGCGGAGGCCGAAGCTGAATCCGGGGGTAAAAGTCCCGCCAAGACCAGCTTCGACCTCCGCTCTTTCAGTGCCCTGGGGTTGAACGCTGCACAGATGGTACAGCCCGAGGTGAGGTGTTCAACCCCAAGGCACAGAGTGTGGCCATCAGCCGGGGAGAGCTTATGGCCACACTCGGTACATTTAGAAAATATGGCTTTTGGGGCCTCAGCCATTCCCTTTTTTTTTTTTTTTTTAAACTAAAAAAGAAAAGCAACTACACACACACACACACAGGCCCCAAAAGACATGCAACACACACTCACTAGCGACCAGCGAAGGGAGGGTACTAATTAAAAAATAAGGAACCTAACTCAGACACACTTTAAAAGTATTAATTTAAACTAAAAAAGAAATTCCTGACAAAAAGTACTTAGAAAAAGGTAACTTTTTCTTCACTTATCTGACGAGCTCAACAAGGATCCAGCCATCCACAAGCGCGGCAAACTAGATCTGAGGTCATGGAGGGTTAGCAGGGGATTATGGGTGAAGGGAGGAGCTAGGAGCTCGGATCCATTAGCTTGAAACAAGTTGCCGGCTCAGATCCGATATCGGATCCATAACCCACAGGTTGCTGACAAATGAACATCCTACTTCAGATTATATAGTTATCCCCTATGAAAAAAAACATGTACCCATGAATTACCACATAGGTGGCAGGACACTAAACATTAAAGGTGTGATGAGAGACTTCGGGACACAGGTGGACAGTGGTCTCACTTTCAATAACCACATTGCCACAACAGTCAGAAAATCCCTTCTATGTGGCACACCATCACTAAGTGCTTGTCATCCAGAAAAAAGGAGGTCATTGTCCCACTACTCATCCCTCATTAGACCCATTATAGAGTATAATGCCCCATTTAGTATGTACCTCACAAGACATCTGCAACAGCTGGAAAGGCCACAGAAATACCTCACTAAAAGAATCACAGACCTAAACCACATGCCATATGCTGACCGTCTAAAAACAAACTCCAGCTATACTCTGTTGCATATTGTCTACTCAGAGGCGATCTCTACTTAACATACAAGGCCATGTCAAACCCTGAGCTGCTGGACATGTTCCACTTAAAGAAATCCCAATCCTTCAGAGCCACACGCTCCAGGGATCTAAACCTTGTCATCACAATGAACAAAACATGCTGGAGGGATAGGTTCCTGACCAAGAGACTCCCCATACTCGAATAGACTGCCTATAAATATCAAGCAGATTGCCTCATTGGCCCTCTTCAAAAGGAACCTTGGTGGCTGGATGGGAGATAGGAAATTCACCCCGGGGATCATGTAAGTTGTCCTGCTAGACAGGGGTCCAGAGAAGTAAATATTGTGGGAAGAAATATCTAGGGAATTGTTATGGCTAGGCTTGTATAGGCCCTAGGGCCGATAGCCTTGTACCAACCTATGAACCTAAGCTCCATGAAGGGGGATAGGATATATATGAGGTGGGACAAGCATAGAATTAAGAGATCGCAGCTCCCCACAAAGGAACACAACCCTCCTTTCTTCAGGCATTATTGTAGAATGGCATTAAACTGGAAAAGTGGAGTCTGTGCTGCAGCACTGATCTTACTTGAAGATCTACTGTTATCGCAAAAATACTCTCACAAGGTAACTGCTGCAGTTCTTATTCATCCCACATGGGAAGATTACAGCAGTGCACAGAAGGGGCATAATGACTCTATAGTAAGACTGCTGCAAAACCTGTCCTGCTACTGAAAAGGCATCCACAGCTTGTACTGCCTGGAAAATATACAAATTGAGTTCCATGTGGCTGCTTGTCAAACGCTATGTGTAGAAACATTTTAAAAAGGCAGAAGTAACAGAACAGCCTATGTGTATTGTGCTCTAATATCCAAGTATCACCTTAACAAGATGGCTATAAGGGAAAAAATATAGCCAGCAAGCCATGTGGAAAGGGCTTGCTTAGTAATAAGATTGCTTTACTTCTCTGGCTGGAGAGGTAAAGAGAGACAGTTGTCTGCTTAAAATCCGGGTTTGTATCAACCAGAGCAGTTTTATGCACATCCAAAAAGTGAAGAACTTTTTCCTTACTTTGCAGGATAAAAAAATGGTAACTGGATGACCTGGTTGAGAGATGCCTCAAACTGCTATGAGCATAAATGAGAGACCGGCTTTAAGAGCCAGCCTGTAGTTTTAGAACACCATGCATGACATTCTGCATACAAGGACCTATAATTCAGAGATTGTCATAGCTTTAGTTGATGGCTACCAAAATAGTTTGCCAAGAAAGGAACACAGGAGGTACACAGGCTGTTGGGGATGATTTTCGTAATACAAAATTCAGATCTTATGGTGGAGGTACTGGCTTCCTGTATGTTCTAAAATACACAATGCATTTAAAAATTGGTTTACTTTGGATACAGCAGTCAAATGCAGATCAGTTAAACAAGCAAAGGCAGATGGATGCATCTTAGCCAATTCTCACAGAAGCCACTTCTCAAAACAGAAATACAGAGGACAGCTTGTTGTAGCACAGATGGCTTATATCAAATGCCTTTAGATCTGTACCAGGGTTTAGTATCTGGACCACTTGGTATGATTTTCTAATGGCAGTTTTTTGGGCTCTGTATGGGATATGCAGAACCTTTCTTGGGAATGAATTCCATTAGCAAATTGTGTTCAGTCTTCCAAAGCTATAAGTCACCGATGTAGTATATTCAAGTGCACTAGGATTTCCTGTAGCTTGGACAGAAAGTTGCAGGATAAAGGTAAGATATCAGGGTGCCCATTGCTCAATTCCTTGTAAAGGGAAAACCAAGAATGCCCAGTCTGTAGTAGGACAGGCAGTATTAGTATGGCTCTGTCCTGGAATGTCTTCAGCACTCTGGGTATTAGTGATGCAGTGTGTGTGGGTGTGAGGGAATAAAGGAGGTCCCTGTCCTAGGGTATGGAGGAAGCATCCACCATTAAAGCTGTCCATCATGGAAACCAAGCATCATGAAGGACATGGCAAAATATCAGTGAAACAAATAGGTCTATAGTTGGGACATCATAAGACCTTATTCACTGGGAAGACATTTGGCTCCAATTCCAGTTTGAGGAGATTAAATGCAGACCTGTTGAAGAATTGCAGCAGGTCTTCTGTGTTGATGCCAACTCTCCGATCTTCTTATCTAGTTTGTATAGCATGAAGGAGTGTCAGCCCCTCCCCATCAGTTTGAGAAAACCCATTCATACAACAATGTCTTGAAGAGTGTTAATGACTGCTAACATGGAAGATGCTAATTAAATCTTATATTCCTACTTCCCTGGACTCCTGATGGCTTCTGTACGTATTATCCAGAATTGGCTGCAGGCACTCGTCAGTTATCAAGATATGGTCTTGTTCTGGTTTGATGAATTGCATTCCTCAGTTGGCTCTTACATGAAACACCCAGAAATGGAATACCTTGTGAATCAGGGGAGTAAGGGAAATCACCAGACTGAATGCAGATGCTAGAAACAGTGGCTGTATGGGCATCATTACACAATCCTCATGCTCTGTCACACAAAATAGACTAAGGGAATCAAGGACATGTAGCACAGGGGTTTATTTTGGAATATCCCTGGCAATCATGGAGGGATGAATCCTAATACAGAAAACAGGATAATATTGTCACATTTCCTTTAAGAGATTCACTCTGCTATCATTTGTGCTCAGAAGAGACCCCAGGAAACATTTGGCTTGTAAAGGGTGAAACTCCATTTTTGGGGGCTGAGAGAAATTGCTAGTCTGGTGAAGCAATGAATGTTATCCTGGGATTATGCATTGATCAGGTAATCTTAAAATTACATGCAAGATGTAATTTGCTATAGTTTAATATGGACAAGGACTTCGGCTAAATACCTTTATAAAAACAGTTGGTAGGCCAAAGGGAAAGGAGGTGAACTGGACATATTTTGATCTAGTCAGTAACTGATGGAAACATCTGGGCAAGTAATCCTCCAACTCAGAATAAAAAAACACCCTTGGGAGGAGAGAGGAGAAAGATAATTTGAAAGCTTTAACAACCAGGAATTTGTATAACTTTAATAAAGCTCAGGCTGGTCTCCAAGCACCATCATTTATTGGCACCACCAACAGCAGAGTAAAAGTTATGTCCACATTCTGTAAGGGGGACTTTTGCTATGTATGTTGACATGTTTTTAAAGACAGTTTCTGCCAATCAAAACTGTTGTGGAAAAAATAGGAGGCATTACTATGAGGGGAGTAATTGTCCTAAATTCAGTCTTGCTCCTTAAACCAAAGAATTTCTGAATCAAATAGTTTGTTCAGCTCCAACCATTGTGCTCTCAACGTGGAAAATCTACCAACTAACTATTGTAAATTTATTTATTTTATTTATTCAAGTTTTCTTACCAATTAGTTCCAACTGGACACAGGTCCTTTTTTCAGCAGAGGCCTGGGGAGAAAATCTCCACACAAGAAATAGCAACAGAGCGCAATTATAATACAAATAGTAATACAAGCAATAGCAAATACGGTAAATATGAACAGTTACTTGCAGAATAACTGATATAACATACAGTAGCCAATGATACAAGCAATAACAACTTTGTATAGATACAATATGACACCTAGTAGTGATACGGATCCTCCAGACACTGGCTAGAGACTGTTATTCCAGAGTAGTAATATACTCGTAGACCTATCAGATGTTACAGTGATCTGAAACAGTTTATTAAGCAGGTGATCCTTGAAATGGTGAATGTTCTGGAGAAGAGCTAAGGGCATAGCATGGAAGAATGCTGGAGTACAGAGGAGTATGGGAAGGTAGTAGGAGTTGTGTTGAAAGTAGGTAGGAGTGAGGTATTTGATTATGTATTAGATGTTGAGATGAAGTGAGGTAGCTGAGAGCATTAGAGGAGGGTATGAGAGATGGAGTAGTGGATGGGGATGGGGATGGGGCAGGGGAAGCCAGAGCCTGCAGAGGAGAGAGAGTAATGATGAGGTGAGAATGGAACTAGGAAGTGCCCACTTGTATACGTAAACTGCCCCTTTCTTTATTCAGATTGCCTGCTTCAGACCCAATCATCTCCTGGATTGCTCCTTCTCAAATGCCTCCCTTCAATTATAATTGCTTGGAGTGAGATGGTTTATAATAGAATGTCCATTGTTTGGAAGGAAAAGCTCTTGTCATATTTTGGTATGACAGAGTGACAGTCACATCTGTTTGAGTAGCTTACCTTCCTCTGATCCTTCAACTGTGTCTTGAGGAGGGTCAAAACATGTTAGTTCAGCAGCACTATGACAGGGAAGTCCATGGTGGTCTAGTGGTTAGGATTTGGTACAATCACCAATGCAACCAATTTCAATTCCCAGTCAGGGAGTGACAGACTCATGCAGGGTAAGGTCTGAAAACTGTAGAGACCACCTTCTTAGTGATGTGTCAGCAGTATTCACAGACACATTTAATTGTGTCTTTACTATAAAAGATTAGAAAAGTTGTGTTTGAGGGATAGTAACTCCTTAAAATACCATCAAACCTGCTTTACAATGCCTACTTAATATATCAGCATGTTCGGCCAGCAATTAGCTGCCCTGATGCTTAAAGTGACAGAAGTGCAGACTATTTTCTGACCTGCCAAAGATGTAATGCAACAGGAAAACTATTAGTAGCTGGCAACTGATGTGCCCATAGAAGTAAAGGCAGACGTGGCTACAGACCTCTTGCATTGTCAAAATGTATCTTCAGCGTGATAAAACTCAGGCTTCTTGGCTGTCACACATTGTGAGTTGGTTACCAAACAAGCTGCTCTCAAAAGCCTGCATTACTAGAGATACAGCCATGGGTCTGGGTATCTCTAATTTGAGGCAGTGCTCATTAAATCAGATAGCTATTTCATTTCATACTTAGAAGCTCTTTTGCATTAAATTCTATTACCAGAAATCTAACATTAGTGTTATAACAGAATGAGAGGATCTGTGAGCCATATGCTAGGCCCTGCTCTTCTATTAGCTGTGAGCTTGGAGAGGTCGGACAGCTCTTGTTCAGTGAAGAAGCAGTACCTGACATACAGGGTACACCTGATGGCAATGGTGTCACAGATTTCCTGCTAGGCAGCAACATATTAATTTACAAACCATCTGACACTGAAGCTTGGGCAAAATGGACAGTGCCTTCCCCAAAGACCAGAAGGTTCATGCAAGTGGACAGTAACTGGAAACAGAAAGAGAGATGCTTTTGTCTATGCAAGCGTTTGTGGGCAGGCTGCAGATAACTGGAAACGGGTATTTGGCTGGGACAGCACAAATATTGGGAGGCATGGGTAGTCAGAGATGCCTTTATCCCACTGTCAGCCTCCAAATAAACACTGTCAAATTGATATCGTACTCACTGTACTCATCCCTCATTAGACCCATTTTAGAACACAACGCCCCATTTGGTATGTACCTCTCAAGACATCTGCAACAACTGGAAAGACCACAGAAATACCTCACTAAAAGAATCACAGGCATAATGCAGATGCCCTATGCTGACCGCCTTAAAGAACTCCAGCTATATTCTGTCGCATATGGTCTACTCAGAGGCGATCTCTGCTTAACATACAAGGCCATGTCAAATCCAGAGCTGATGGGCATGCAACACTTAAAGAAATCCCAATCCCTCAGAGCCACACACTCCAGGGATTTAAACCTTGTCATCAAAATAACCAAAACATGCTGGAGGGATAGGTTCCTGGCCCAGAGACTCCCCAGACTCTGGAATAGACTGCCCATACATGTCAAGCAGAGCGCCTCCTGGGCCCTCTTCAAAAGGAACCTTGACGATTGGATGGGAGAAAGGAAATTCGCCCCAGGGATCACGTCAGTCGCCCTGCTAGACAGGGGGTCCAGGGAAGTAAATAGTGTGGGAAGAAATAGCCAGAGAATTGTTATGGCTAGGCTTGTATAGGCCCTAGGGCCGATAGCCTAGTACCAATCTATGAACCTATGATACAGCAAACAACAAGTAAGGTGCCCTAAGTGTGGCCATACAAAGGGGAACCATATTTGCTGAGGCCAAAAGGGAGCAATGAGGTTCACCTTTGCCTTGCAGATCACTTTCTGAAGTTTATAAGGGGAATGGGTGGATAAGCGTACAAGAGGCCTTGGGGACAGAGTGTGAACCTGAGTGCTCCTTGATAACTCACCTCCAGGGGGAGTCAGAGTAAAGTAGCTGCGGTTAGCAAACAGATCATTGCAAGGTTGGCCCGCAGTGGCTGAATATCTTGGCAGCCACTGATTGAAACACTTTACCAGGATAAGAGTTACAGTGAGAAAGTGTTGACATTACCCACTACCTTCCTGACATAACAGAAACAAAAGGGTTCCCTCATTTGTTGATGCCCCAGAACACTAACATACTGTCAGTCTGAATAGCAATCGCACCTCTTGGGAGGTAGTCCTGATAGGCCTGCAATGCTAGTAGGATAGCCCTCATCTCTAGCATGATATGAAGATTGGCCGCTGTCGCCCTCCATGTGCCTTGGACAATCTTGACTTCAAAGTACACCCCCCCAGTCTGAGAAGGGAAGCATCCGTGGTAACATTGACCATTACGGATGGGAAAATAAAGGGATGGCCTAAAGGGACAAGGGCAGAACTTAACCACTGACTATGCTGCCTGCAGATTCGCTTCAGCCTTATTGGGAACTGCATAGGTTGATACGGCATAAGTGAACTGTCACAGTTCAATGGTCCAACACCCTCATGTAAAATCTGACATGAGGAAATTAGTTGTTGAAGAACTTACTATAACAGTAGATTTCCTTACTTATTGTTACAGTATTCCTTGCTATAAAAATTTCCTGCCAAGGGCAGCCATATGTCTGTCCACCATATCAATGACTGGGCCCTTCCATGCACCATATGTCAAGATGCATGCCCTACATTTGAAACGCAAGGAACACAAGTGACATACAAGCAGAAAACCCCCATAACTGAATTGCCCTATAAGAACAGGAGCAGCAGGGGAGGAAGAAAAGAACACGGTACAGGTACATCCAGAAAAAAAAATGTCCTTGCCACAGGATGAAGAGAAAAAAAAACATTGGGAAGGGTGGAGCACTGCAACAGTAATAAGTAGGACATCTACTGTTATGTTAAGTTCTTACACAATTGTGTTATTTCCCTCCTTAATCACTGCTGTAGTATTCCTTATTATAGGGAGAGCACTAAATCTATTGTAAAGGATGGGAGGAGGAAGAAGGAACTGAGTACCCCTTCAAAAACCATGGAGGATGGACCTAGGAAAACCTGCTCCGGCCCTTGAAAATGCATCCAACTTGTAGTGCTTAGTAAAAGGATGAACAGGAGATTAAGTAGCACCTTCCAGAATGGACCTAGCATTTAACACTCAACACTCCAGAAGAGGCAACTGCCATGTAGAATGAGCTTGAACAGAAGTGGTTATCTGTTTTCCATGAAAAGAAAATGGTTTAAGTAATCCATGAAGAAAGCATTTACTTGGCGACTGCCAAACTCAATTTCTTGTCCTAAAAAGAAATAAAGTTGCTAACATTTCCCAATATGTTTAGTTTTATCCAAATAGTATCTGAGTGGTCTATGCAAATCCAAAGAATGGAGAATTCTCATGTTTTGTAGTGAAGGAAAAGATGAGGGATGATGGAGAGTCTGATTCAAAGACATCGCTGACAACCTTAGGCATACATGTATTGGGCTGGTTCTAAGAGACACTCTTCTCTGTGGAAAAGGAATGACCATAAGAGTCTGATGTTCATGGACCCTTGTAGCAGAAATGAGAACCACCACCAAGACAGTTTTCCAATTTCAAAGCAGCAGCTGCTGCTGGTTTAAAAGGCGTCTAGGTTAGGTTCTCAAGAACATAATTCAGGTCCCAAGGAGGAGGGATGGGTTTTCTTGGAGGCCTAATATAAAGGATGCCTTTTAGAAACTGTTTGAGCTCAAATCTAGAACAAAGTGGTGGCTCTAGTGACAGACTGGCAGAGAGGGAACAAAAGCTGTCATCAAAAGCTGTCACAGGAAGATGCTGAATTCTGCAACCCAAGAAAACCTGATCCTATGTCCTACTTTGTGTCAATATTTGACAAAGTGCTTTGGGGAGGGGAAAAGGAGGGGGAAAGTTAAGTAAAGATTTTGTTTATTAAATAGTGCCAAGTTTGTGGCATGTGGTTCTCTTTACATGCTATAAAGTAAAATTTTCAGTTTTTAAGTGTAATCGGACTGCAAACAGGTGCTGCTGTTTATTTTTCCCTTCTCTCTCTTGTTCAGCTTTAAGAAATGTAAGCAATGCAATGCATAAAAAGCCTGAAAGAGATTTATGTGTTTTTCTTTCTTTCGTGGGGAAATAACTTAAAGACCTTATATTGATTTATTAACAAGTTGTAAGAGAGGAGCAAATAAATGAAAATGAACATTGATTATGCAGCGTTTTTCTAGCAAATACATGTAAGCTCATTAACAATTCTGCAGCTGGTTTTCATGTTTCCATGGAAATAATTTGATAAAGAGAAACTGGTTTCCTGGTTCTCATGTCTCCATGGAGACAATCTGATAAAGAGAAACTGACTACAGTCTGGTGTAGAGTGACTGGCTAAGGGAAGGGGGAACTCATTGTGAGATTATGTTCTTTGAAAAGCATTCAGATGCTTTCCCCAAGGTAGTTAATGTTCTATGAAAACATTCAGAGGTTTTCCCAGCTGGGAGAGATATAAAGATGAGACAAAACTAATCAGCACTTATTAGAAACACATGCTGCACCATGCGCCTTAGCATAGATGACCTTTCCTTTAGGTTAACTCAAGTCTGAGTGTGGCTGTTAGATTGGGACTTTTGCTCCTATTAGGAGGTTAAAGCTTCAATATTTGAAAGTGTACATAGTTTTGTTAGTATTAATAGCTTTTAGGGGGCATTGAGGATGCATTTTATTTTTGTTTGAGGGCTTTCAAAAAAACACAAAGTTTTATAAGATGTGACAGGCTCAAATGGATATGACAAGAAACTGCATACAAGTTCAACCTGCCAAAAAGTGTAGGTATGTAACACAAAAGTTGGAACTAGACATTAAACAAAAAAGGTGTTAAATATAAAAGGTGGTAATAATAACTTTAATACAATGATGCTTTCTTTAATGTCTTTAAATGTAAATGGCTTCACAGATAAATACAAACAAGAGCAAGCAGTGAACTGTATTAAAATGTGTAGAGTACAAATAGCTATGTTACAGGATGCACAAAGAAATGAACATATGAATTTGATAAATAAAGGTTTGCAGGATGGTTATTCAGTAGAATACCCGAGACAAAGAAAAAGTCTAGTCGAATTAATTGCAAGAGGAGCTCCAATAGTGATAGAAAGTTAAAGATGATAATGGTGGCTTTGTACAACCAAGGGGGTACTGGCAAGGGAGGAGGATTACACTGGCATGCATTTACATTCCACCTAAAACTGATTTAATGGAGCTGAAGAAAATTCTGTGAGAAATAATCAGTTTTCAGCAAGGATTATTACTTATAGGTGGGGGGACTCTAACCTGATTTGCAGCAGTGAGGATGTGTCTGGGAGGGGGGGGGGGCAAAAAGGAAAATATAAAAGGAGGGTAGATTTTTGAAGAAATTTATGAAAATACCTGGCATGGAAGATATGAATTCAATAATAGTTCGGAATGAATTTGAGTATTCTCCTCGAAGATATAAAAAAACTGGGCTAGGCTAGACAGAACTTGCATTACATGTGCATTTAATCAAAGGTCTTGATATCCACCCAATAACTATTTCAGATCATGTGCCAATAATAGCTAAAATAAAAACACAAGGTAATGAAATAAATATGAGACACTGGTGCTTTTCCATATGTTGAAAAGCGGAATTTAAGGAATGGGTAGTGGGGATTATTCAAGGAGATGTTAAGAGAGCTAGAAATTTCTTCTGAAAATATAGCTAGGGAGTGGGATAAAATTAAGGTAGAGTTTAAAAATATGGTGGAGATAAAAGAAAGGGAGCTATGGTTAAGTAACAAGAATTATTCAGAGGGACTGACAAATGTGAAAGTATTGCAGAATAAGGGGAATTTCACAGAAGAGTAGGATCAACTGCAGAATGCTAAGCAGAAAATAAGGGATTACCTTGAATAATATGCATGAGCTTAGAAAGATTGCTGTTAAGCAGCTGTTTTTTGAAAACACTAGAGCACAAAAATGTTTAGCACAACTACTGAGGTAACAAAAGCAGAAGGTGCTGTCGTCAAACTTGGGGAGCCCATAACTAAGGTAACAAGATCCCTGTAGAGGTATTATAAATATTTTGGAAATTCTATGAGTCTCTCTATAAAGCAGAGAAATATGAAAATCAAGAAAATATACAAATGGAAATGCTTATAGAAGAATCAAATATGCCCAGGTTAGAGGTAGAGGATGCTCAATTACTAACAGCTAGGATTGGAGGAGATGAGATAAAAATGATGATGTATAACCAATCTAAAGGAAAGTATCCAGGAAAAGATGGTATTCCTGTGAAAATTTGGAAGTTAGGAAGAAAAAACTGAAAGATCTGGAAGGATTTGCTTAACAGGATCTTAAGAGGAGAAGCACCACCTTCCTGGAAGAAAGCAGTAGTAGCTGTAATACCTAAAGAGGGTAAACATCCATCAGATCCAGCTTCATACAGGCCTGTTTCAATACTAAACCATGATTTATAAAGTGTTCATGTCTATAATACCTAAAAGAATGGTAAAAGTAATGCCAAACTGATAGCTACGGATCAATGTGGTTTTGTAGAGGGGAGGCAAACATTTGACATTAACAGAGCACTGATGATCCAGAGGGAGGCAGAATGTAAGAAAATGCCATTGTTGTTGTTGGGTCTTAATGTAGAGAATGCATTTGACAGAGTAAGCTGCGACTTTATGAGCAGGGTAATGGAAGCATTTGCATTTCCTGAAAAAAATTATATGGTTGATTAGGAGGATGTATGAGGGATCGGAGGCAAAGATTAAAGTGGGTTGGGTCCTCTCTGATAATTTCTGCTTGAGCAGAGAAACCAGGCAAGTGTGTCCTCTTTCCCCTTTATTAGTTGCATTATATTTAGAACCACTGACAAAGAAAATAAGGGACTCGAATTCAAGGATATAATTGTTATGGTAGTCAAGAAAAGCTGGCTTTATTTCCAGATATTATTTTGTACCGGACAAAACCAGAAAGACATTACAGTGTTGTGGAACATTTTGAGACCATTTCAGATCTTTCTAGGATACAAAATGAATGAAGCTAAAACAAAGGCAATAGTGGTAAATTATGAACCCACACATGAACTGGTTCAGCAATACCCATATTTATGAGAACATGATATAAAAGAAGTTATGTACCTACCATAATGTTCCATGTGAGTTGTCCATCTCACCTTCATTCTGAACTTATGGGTTTGGAACCGATCCTCTGTTCCGACTTGGCCATTTACTAAAGCTCGAGGTATTCAACTAACTCGTGGCTCACTCTCTATCCCGTGATGCTATAGAGCATTCCCCAGATCTTGTTTGCAGATATAGAAATCCCAATATATATATATATATATATATATATATATATATATATATATATATATATATGGAGAGAGAGAGAAAGGTTTCCTGTAAGCTGGTAAGCAAAGAGGAGAGTCAAAGACCATTAGGTGACAATTTGTAATCTCTCGTTCCTCCAGGATCCAAAAGGAAGGGGGTAGTAGGATAGGATGCAAGAATGGAGAGATGGACAACTCACATGGAATGTTGTGGTAGGTACATAACTTCTTTATGGGGAGTTGTCCCATCTTGCCTTCATTCTGTACTAATGGGACAGC
Organism: Protopterus annectens; assembly: GCF_019279795.1. Taxonomy (NCBI): domain Eukaryota; kingdom Metazoa; phylum Chordata; order Ceratodontiformes; family Protopteridae; genus Protopterus; species Protopterus annectens. The sequence goes on along the minus strand of NC_056751.1, from coordinate 77,562,128 downwards.
GTCTCTAGCACCCATCTTCTTGGGTGGCCAAATCTACTTTGTAATGAGTGATAAAGGTACGAGGCCTCGCCCACATGGCTGCTTCACAAATGGTATCTATTGGTAATTTAGCATGAAATGCGTTAGTGGAGACAGTCCTAGTAGAGTGAGCTTTTGTCTGGAAGCTGTTTATTTACTGACTTATAAGTGAACAAAACACAGTCTGACAACCACCTTGATAGAGTAGTTTTTGCTACAGGCAGACCTTTTTTGCCCTCTGAAATACAAATAGTTTTATCAGTCTTTCTGAAGTCTTTTGTTCTGTGTAGATAGAAACGTAACTGTCTATGAACATCAAGTTGAAGCATATATTCTGGGAAAATACTGGTAAGTCTATGGACTGGTTCAAGTTGGAATCTGAACATATTTTTGGTAAAAAGGTTGGGTTTGTTCAGAGTGAGACCCTTTCATTGTGGAACATATATGGGGGTTTAATAGATACTGTTTGTAACTCCAAAACCCTCCTAGCTGAGGTGATAGCCACTAGGAAAATGGTCTTCCACGTCAAGAACTAAGTTACATGATGATGAAGGTTCAAAGGGGGGCAGAATTATTCTGGATAGCACAAAATTCAGGTTCCATGGTGGTAGTGAGGGCTTAATGGGTGGTCTCAAAAGATTAGTGGCTCTCAGAAAAGCCTTTGATAGTCTGCGGGACATATTTGGTCCTTCATTCCCAAATGAAAATTTGAGATTGCTGCTAATTGTACTCTAATAGTAGCTGCAGCCTCTTCCTCATTAAAAAGCTTTGTCAAGAATTAGAAGTTATGTACTCACCATAACGTTCCATCTGAGTAGGTGTATTTATTTGTCCGCAACCTGTGGGTTATGAATCCGACATCGGATCCGAACCGGCATGGTTTACCAGCTATGGATCCAAGCCCTCAGCTCCTCCCCTCACCCATAATGCCCTGCTCTCCCTACATGACCTCAGATCGAGTTTGCCAACAGCATAAACACCCTGAAAAGGGTAACACAACATATGCAGGAAACTGAAAGGCCAGAGGGATAGGAGGGCGGGATGGTTGCAGACAAATGAATACACCTACTCAGATGGAACGTTATGGTGAGTACATAACTTCTAAATCTGAAGTAGGAGATTCATTTGTCTGCAACCTGTGGGACAGAGTCCCCAGCTACCTGAATCTTGGGCGGCCATCATGGAAGGATATTCCGGAGCACCGCGGAGCCAAAGGATGCTCTACCCCTAGATGTAAGATCCAACTTGTAGTGGGAAATAAAGGTATGAGATGAAGCCCACGTGGCTGCTGCACAAATATCATCTAGAGGAATCCTAGCCCTAAAGGCTGCTGAGGTAGAGACTGACCGGGTTGAATGGGCATGTACACCCTCCGGTGCGGGCCTTCCTCAAGCTTGATAAGCTAGTAAGATACATTGTGAAATCCAGCGAGATAATGAGACTTTGGAAATTGGCTTGCCCAAATTAAATTTAGCAAAGGAAATGAACAACTGGTCGGATTGCCTATGACCAGCAGTCCTGTTTAGATAAAATCTAAGTTGCCTGTGAACGTCTAAGGTGTGAAGCTTGTACTCACCCTTGTTTTGATATTTAGGGAAGAAAACAGGGAGGTTAATGGATTGATTAATGTTTGCTTCAGAAGCTACCTTAGGAAGAAAGGACGGGTTGGTCCTGAGGAAAACACGGTCCGGATGAAAGACCAAGTACGGAGGTTTAGCTGATAATGCTTGAAGCTCTGAGACTCTCTGGCCGAAGTAATGGCTACTAAGAAGGCGGTCTTGAAAGATAAGAATTTCAGATCTACCGTAGCCGCAGGTTCGAAGGGGGGAGCGGTCAAGGCCTGAAGAACTAAGGAAAGGTCCCAAGGAGGAACCGCTTGCTTTATAGGGGGCCTGAGAAGAAAAGTACCTTTAAGGAAAATCTTACACAATTTGGCAGACATCAGTGGACTGGAGTCATGACCAATGTGATAATGAGAAATTGCTGCAAGTTGTACTTTGACTGTGGAACTGCTGGCACCATCATTAAAAAGAGTGGTTAAGAAGTCAAGCACCAAAGGGAGAGGAACTGTGAAGGGGTTCAGGCCTTGCCGTTCTGCCCACAAAGAGAACAGTTTCCACTTGCTACGGTAGACTTTCCTAGTGGATGGCTTATGAGCTGCCACCAGGATGGCCTTAACAGGGGACGAAATACCGGGAGTCCTGATCAGGAGTGGAACTGGAGCAGCCAAGCGGTCAGCTTGAGGTTGTCCAGGTTCGGAGGAGGTAAGTGGGATGGATGAGAAATCAGATCCAGAATGGGATCTAGAATCCAAGGAGGATTCACTGAGTGAGACCTTAGGAAGGGGAACCAGATCTGTCGAGGCCAAAAAGGAGCAATGAGGATCATTCTGCACCCCAACAGAGAGGCTTTCTGAAGAACTTGGAGCATCAGAGGCAAGGGGGGATAAGCATAAAGAAGACCAGGTGGCCAAGCATGCACCAGAGCGTCTCTTGGGTACCTCCGGGAGGAGGTATCAGGGAGAAAACTGTCGCATTTGGTGTTTGAGGGAGACGCAAAAAGATCGCAACAAGGAGTTCCCCACTGTGCGAAGATGCGTTCCGCTACCTGAGTATTGAGAGACCACTCGTAGGGGGTGAGGATGGTGCGACTGAGTTTGTCCGCCAGGATGTTGGACCGACCCGGAATATGCGTTGCTATGAGAAAGCGGTTGGTGGAGATTGCCCATTCCCACACTCTCATGGCTTCTCGACAAAGGGGGGTAAGACCTGGTTCCTCCCTGTTTGTTGATATACCAGACAACAGACATGTTGTCCGATTGAATCGCAATTGTTCCCAAGGGAAGAAAGGCCTGAAGTGCTAGCAACGCTAAGAGCACTGCTCTCATCTCTAGAACATTGATATGCAGCAAGGTCTCTGAATCGTCCCACGTGCCTTGGACCGTCCGCCTGCAAATGCCCCCACCCGAGGCGGGAGGCGTCCGTGGTCACCGTGGCGAGAGGAGGAGAGGCACAAAAGGGGCGGCCTCCGTGGAGATCTGGAGAGTGTAGCCACCACAGGAGGGACCGCCTGCACGCTTTGCTGATCGCAATGGGATGATGCATAGGAAGAGCAAGATACGACCACTGAACCATGAGTGTCCATTGAAGGATACGCATATTGAACCTGGCGAGAGGAAGAAGCGCAATCGCTGCCACCATGGACCCTAGGGCCCTCAGGACCAACTCTGCCGGAACTGAGTTTGAGTGGAGAATGGCCCGCACCTGGAGATGTAGGCTTTGCACTCTGTCCGCTGTGAGGAAGGCTCTCAATCTCCTCGTGTCTAACCTGGCACCTATAAAATCTATGAGCTGAGTGGGTGCTAGGTTGGATTTTTGTGTGTTTATCGTGATGCCTAGGCGTGGAGCAAGATGGAGAAAGGAGTCTCGCGCCAAGAGACGTAGATGCCTTGTTGGGGCGGTGAGAAGCCAGTCGTCCAGGTAAGGAAAGACCTGCACCCCCTGAAGCCTCAGGTGGGCCACTACCACTGCTAATACTTTGGTGAACACCCTGGGGGCTGTGGTGAGACCAAAGGGAAGGACCCGGAATTGGTAGTGACTGGCTCCCAGCCGGAAGCAGAGAAACCTCCTGGAGCGCCTGTCCATTAGAATGTGGTAGTACGCATCCTTGAGGTCTATGGAGCACATCCAGTGGTTTTCTCCCAGAAGGGGGAGAATAGACTGCAATGTAACCATTCGGAATTTCTCCTTGGGAACTGCCAGGTTCAAAAGAGAAAGGTCTAAAATTGGTCTTAGATCCCCCGTCTTTTTTGGCACTAAAAAGAACCTGGAGTAGAACCCTAATCCGATCTGGTCTGGGGGGACGGGCTGGATGGCTCTTTTCTTTAGCAGATGGCCAATTTCTGCCAAAGCGGCCTCCCACTGACCGGGTGGAACGTCGGGGAGGGACTTCAATTTTGGCAAGTGAAGAAAGGGGATACGGTATCCTCTGGATATGATCTGGAGAACCCAGCGGTCTGATGTTATGGACTCCCATGCCGCTAGGTGCTCCGAGCGTCCCGACTGCCTCCAGAGTGGAGCAGCCGGGCAACCCCTCAGGGCTGCTGCGCGGGCCGTTCAGAGAAGGGTTCTCTGGACCCGAAGTTCCTGGGAGCCCCTCTGCCCCTAGGGCGGCGTCCTCCCTGTCCTCCTCTGCCACGGAAGGACTGGTTGTCCGGAGCAGGCTGGGATTGCTGCGACTTCCGGAACCACATCTTCTTCTGACCCTTTTGGTTCCTAGAATAGGGCCTCTGGGGTGCAGAGAAGCGGATTCCGACGGCAGACAGCGTCTTCCCGTCCTTCTCGCTCTGGGTCAAAGTGTCGCGAACAGTTTTGCCAAAAAGGGTAGAACCATCGAAAGGGGCGTTCGCAAATGACGCCTTGAAGGGCTCGAAATGCAATGACGGAGCCAGGCCTGACGTCTAGTAACTAGGCCTGCCCCTGCGGCTCTAGCGGCACCTTCCGTAGCATGGGACAGTAACTGCATAGAGGTATTAGTGACGGACCTGAGAGTGGCCATGCAGGTGGAGTGCAGCACTTTGTCCTCCTCCGACATGGACTCTGGGGGGGATGCAGCGTATTCTTTTATAAGATCGCGCTGCATCCTAATCACATGTGCCAGGTAGTTCAGTGCCCTCACAGACAAGGTCGCTGAACTAAACATCCGCTTCCCCAAGCAGTCCATCATCCGAGACTCCTTGCTCGGGGGATGGACTGAGGAACTCTCCTGAGCAAGTTCCCTCTTGGTGGCCGCCGTCAACATGGCATCTACCGAAGGCCCCTTACTCCAATGGGCACGGTCAGCCGGGGGACTGAGGATACGGTCGGGCCTTTTTGAGATTGGCTCCACAGTGTCCGGTTCCTTCCACGCCCTGGTGGTAATGAGGTCCACCAGGGGGTCAGCAGGAGGGGACACCCAAGAGGTAGAAGGGCCCGCTTCAAATGCCTCCAAGAACACGGACTCGTCCGAGGAAGACTTGGGGGCAGACCACCCCCCCCCCTTATGCGGAGCATTTCCATGATGTCTCCAAATGAGACATCCTCGGGGTGATCTTGGGAGCCTTCCTTCCTCCAAGTCCGTGTCTTCTGTGAGAGACTCGGGAGTCAATGTGCCTCCTTTTGCACGTATGTTTGCGGGGAATATCCTCTGGGGGGCTGTCAGAGGACTCCTCGCAAACAGTGACCTGTTCCAGGGGAACAGCTTGGGGCAAAGGAGCGGGCTGTCCCAAAGGCAGGATGGTGGAAGCCTGACCCAGTGCAGATGGAGCGCGGGACGGAGCCGAAGCAAGTGCCGGGGGTCCGGAGACCCTCAACAGGGCCCTCTCCACTACATCAAAAGCCGAAGGGGAGCAGACCTCGACCAAAGGATCCGACAATCGGCTCCCCCTCGGATCCGAGGAGTGGATCAGAGCCGGCGCCGAAGTGCTCGGATCCGAAGGGACAGTGCGCTCCGACATACGGTGCCGAAGGAGCACTGATCCCCCCCGGATCCGAGGCTCGGATCCAGGCTCAGAGAGGTCGGATCCGAAGCACTCGAGGGCAGGATCGGATCCGAAGTACCAAGTACTATCGGCGCCGACCCACCCGCTCGGCTGCTCGGCTCCAACTGCTCCGAACCCGGGTAGCGGGTCGGAGAAGGAGCAATTGGCTTAAAGAAAGGGGTCGAGCTCCCCCCCAGAGGGGGGGGAGGCAAGAGCACTCCCATCTGCATCTGAGCCTGGATGAACCTTCTCATCATCCGGTCCAGATCAGCGTCTGACAGGCTATAGGTCGATCTCGACGAGGCTACCGAGGTAGGCCTAGAGTGCCTCCTGGATAGCCTCGATGGAGATCGGGTCTCCTCCTCCTCAGGTCCCGGTGAAAAACACACAGGTGACCGGAGCCGAGGAGGGGGAGAACCAGCAGACAAGGAGGCCGGAGGAGAATCCCGCTTGGCTGGCAGGGCCGAAACAGAGGTCTTGGCCCACCGCTTATGGTGCTTCTCCCTCCGGTCCTTCTTTCTAGCTTCCCTCTCCTCCGAACCAGTACAGGGAGGTTGAGTCCCAGGAGGAGGAGGGGAGCGGAGAGGAGACAACCGTAGAAACGGTTACCCCCGAAGGAGCGGAGGCCGGAGCAGAGTCCGGTGGCAAAAGACCCGCCAAGACAAGCTTGGACCTCCGCTCCTTCAATGCCCTGGGGTTGAACCCTGCACAAATGGAACATCCAGAAGTGAGGTGTTCAACCCCAAGGCATCTAACGCACCGAGTGTGGCCATCAGCCGGGGAAAGCTTATGGCCACACTCGGAGCACTTAGAGAACACAGCTTTGGGTTGTTCAGACATCCCAAAGTACAAAAAAGTTACTTAAACTAAGGGTAAAAGCAAAGTAACTAAAGCACACAACAGGCCCAAACACACACTACGCTACCAGCGAGGGGAGGGAAAAGTAAAATTAAATTTAAACACTAGAAAGTATAATTAAGTAATAGGGAAACCTAAACTTACACACAACTTTCACACAAAAATACAATTTTTAACACTCTAAATACTTGAAAAAGAGCACTTAGCTGAAGAGCTTAGGAACACAAATCTGGTCACCAGCGCGGCAAACAAGATCTGAGGTCATGTAGGGAGAGCAGGGCATTATGGGTGAGGGGAGGAGCTGAGAGCTTGGATCCATAGCTGGTAAACCATGCTGGTTCGGATCCGATGTCGCATCCATAACCCACAGGTTGCAGACAAATGAATCTCCTACTTCAGATCTCTAGGATATAAGATATAGGTGCTGAACAAGGATCAAAATGATTCTCCAATGCCCAGATTGAAAATCTCTCATTTGCTGAGATATAATCTACTGGTAGATGTCTTGTGAGAAGAAATCAGGATATGTTGTACTGCAGATGAAAGGTTATGTAGCCCGGCTATACTTGGAATTGGAGCAGTCATGCTGTCAACTTGAGGGTCTGAAGGGATGGATGGAGAGCCCCCAATGAATGGATCTGGTACTGGGCCCAGAATCCAAGGCTCTTCTTGAAGATGAGGCCGTAGGAAGGGGAACCAAATCTGGCGAGGCCAGTAAGGGGCTATCAGAATTAAGTTCCTTCCCAAAACACTGGCTTTCTGAAGAACTTTGGGTATCAATGGCAATGAGGAAAGCATAGAGGAGACACAGGGGCCAATCGTGTACAGGTGCATCCCTTGGGGATTCCCTCTGAAGGGGGATTAGGGCAAAGTAGCGGCTGCATTTTGTGTTCATGAACGTGGCAAAAAGATCGAAACAATGTTGGCCCCATTTTTGGAAAATCATTTCTTGCTTCAGGGACCACTCATGAGGCATTAGCATTGCTCTGAGTCTGTCTGCTATCACGCTGGATTTCCCCGGGATGTGCAATGCTATCAGAAAACATTGGGAGGAAGTTGTCCACTGCCATACTCTCACAGCCTCTTGACAAAGGGGCTAAGATTTGGTTCCTCCTTGTTTGTTTATATACCAAACAACTTACATGTATGTCTGGATTGCAATTGTTCCTAATGGACAAGAGTGTTGGAATGCCTGCAATGCCAAAAGCACTGCTCTCATCTCTAGGACATTGATATGCAAATTGGTCTCGTGATCCTGCCATGTGCCTTGGGCTGTCCTTCCATGATAATGCCTCCCCTATCTGGGAGGCATCCGTGGTCACTGTGGCTAGAGGGGATGGGAAAATGAACGGACGACCTAAGGTCACGATCTGAGTGTAGCCACCAGTGTAGGTCTCTCCTGCAAGATTTTGTTAGCATTATCTGATGCGACATCGGAAGTTCCTCCATGGACCATTGGATGAATAGGAGCCACTGTAAGATTCTCATGTGCATCTGAGCCAGGGGGCTTACATTGATCATTGCTGCCATCGTACCTAATACTTTGAGAATTATCCTTGCTCGAGTCTTAGCTAAAAGGAGCTCTCGAAACTGTGCTTGAAGGCTCTTTTTCCTGTCTAGTGGAAGTTTTACCATCATCGTAATGGTGTCTAATTCTGCGCCTATAAAAACGATATGTTGAGATGGCAATAAGGCAGATTTTTTTGTAGTTTATTGTAATTCCTTAACTAGCACAGAGATTAAAAGTGGTGTCTCTTGCTTGTGAAAGTAGATGCTTGGTGGTGGCGGTTAGGAGCCAGTCTAAATACGGAAACACTCGGAATCCTAAACGCCTCAGGTGAGCCGTAACCATTGCTATACATTTGGTGAACACTCGGGGGGGCTGTAGTGAGACCAAAGGGCAGAGCTCAGAATTGGTAATGACGGACACCCAGCCGAAAGTGCAAGCGACTCCTAGATGGCCTGTCCATCTATGTGATAGTACGCATCCTGGAGGTCTATAGAGCACATCCAATTGTCTTTTCCCAAAAAAGGGAGCATCGATTGCAGTGCAACCATCCAGAACTGTGCCTTTTTTTTTTTTTTTTTTTTTTTAAAGATTTGTTCAGTCTGCTGAGATCCAGTATGGGTCTCCAGTCCCGTTTTTTTTTGGAACTAAAAAGAACCTTGAGTAAGTCCCAGAGCCTATCTGGTCTCCGGGGATCGGGTGGAGGAGACTTTCTAGCAACTTCTGGGCTTCTATGGTTGCTTGTTTCCTGGGACTAGACGGAACATCCAGAATCCTTTTCATTAGTGAGGCGGGTAGCATGGAAAAGAGTACAGAGTAACCTCTGGATATGATACTTTGTACCCACTTGTCTTATTTTTAGCCAGGCATCTGGGTACAAAGATAAGCGACCCCCGAGTGCCTCCAGAGAGGGACAGAGGGGCCACCTGTCAGGAGCACTGAAAGGGCTACCAAAGAAAGATTCTCAGTCACCCTGATTTTTGCGGACCTCCCTCTGTCAAGTGGCAGGCATCTTCCATTATTACCTCCTCCTCTGCCCCTGGAGGAAGGTTCACCATGTGCCTTGAAAGGCTCTCTGGGATTTTCACAACCACATTTCCCCTTCCTTTTGACCCTTGGGATAGGGTCTAAAAGGTGTGGAAAAATGGACTCTGATGGCAGAGTGTGTCTTTCCTTCCTGTTCACACCTCGTTAGAGTTTCTTTGGCTTTAGGCCCAAACAGGGATAAGCCATCGAAAGGAATGTTAATGAAGGATGACTTGAAGTGTTCCCCAAAGTTACACAAGTGCATCCAGGAATGTCTCCTAAGGGTAATTCCTGAACCCACTGACTTACTCGGTCCATCTGCTGCATGAGAGGGTGGAGAGCTGGAAGGATACTTTATCTGCCACTCCCGTAGATACAGAACCCTGCAGAGCACCTCCAAGCTCCTTCAGATCATCTCTCTGTTACCTGGTGAAATAAGTGAGGTAATTCAAGGACTGTAGTGTAAAGGTCGCTGAAGAAAACATGTGCTTATTGTATCTGTCCATCGTACGTGACTGTCTGGAGGATGGGCAGATGTGGATGCTTCTAACTCCTTTCTGATGGCTGCAGCCACCACCATAGCATCTACGGGTACACATTTTGTGAGGAATGTCTTGTTTCTGGGGATATTATGAATTTAGTTGACCTCCTAGGGACAGGTTGCACTGTGTCCAGAGACTCCCACGCCTTCCGACAAACTAATTCCATGAGCTCGTCGAAAGGCGGAGACACCCAAGAGGCAGAAGGTAGAGACCTAAAAGCTTTCAGGTAAACGGACTCCTCGTCAGAAGGGTGGTGGACTTCCAGCTGCCTCTGTGCTTAAGGATTTCTAAAATGTCTGCAAAAGAAACTTCTTCAGAGGGCGACCGTGGGGACCCTTCCAATTAGTCTGATTTGAGGAACTCCTCCAGGGAGTGCAAATGTTTCCTCTTACATAGTCTCTTCCTGTGTACCGCTTCGGATGGGCATTCCAGAGAGTTTCCAGAAGAGAAGGGATCGCCCTCTGGGGCCTACCTGAGACTTCAGGTCTCTACATCGCTGTGGGATCGGCTGTACCGAAACAGACACCGGTGCCTTGGGGAGAGGAATAGAAGGATCTGGCAGAGGATGCCCATGAGGGCAATCCTCTCCTCATAGCCGCTAAAGCCCCCCTCCTGTGATCCAAGGAAAGCCCCAGTTCTGAGGAATCAAAATATTTCCCTGACATCACAGGGGGGGGGGGCTCCAAGACCAAGGTAGGAGCCAAACTCACATGTGCTGAGGCCCCAAGACAAGTTCAGAACTGATAACTCGGTCTGACTGTCCTCCCCTGACCCGACTGGAGAGTGTCAGCTCCTAGACACGTCAGATGGCACCGAGGTAGTCAGAGCAGTCAGAGCCGAAGATGCCGAAGTATGTCATGGCCCCAACGGCTCTACCTCTATCAGTTTTACACATTCCGAGTTTTACACATTCCGGCTCCGAAGCCACAGTTTGGGTCGGAGGAGGAATCGAAGTAGAAGGGACAGGTCTAGTCAGTTCCAAATCGGATTGGGTCAGTTCCGACAAAAATTTGGCCAGCACTGGTGTCCTCAATAGTTTCTGCACCAGATGAAACATATCATAGTCTGAAAAGCTTCTGGAAAATTGAGAGGATGGAGCTGGAGACGCCACAGACTGCAGTATTGGCGACCTTAATGTAGGAGAAACTGGCTCCAATGCAAGTGAGTGGCTTCTAACTAGCAACACCATCGGCCCTGAAACAGATGGAGTCTATGTGGAAGGCCGAACAAGTTCAACTGATTCTGACATTTTCGATAGTTTTTTGGATGGTTACAATCCATCAGAAGATATAGATCATCTTTTATCGCCTCTGTCTGATTTTTGAGAGGGAGAGACTGATTTTTTTGGAGGGCTTTGACCCTGCTCTAAAGCTTCTGAAAATGTAGATTTAAGTAGGCCTTTGAGGATCAGCTTTATTCCTTCTTTCATGAAGGACTCGAGCTGAAAAAGTATCAAATTGAGCAAGACTCCTGTAAATGCAGTGCCCTCAAACAATAAACACAACCGGTGTGTCCATCTGTAATGGATATTTTCTGAGAACACTTGGGGCACCTCTTAAAACCCGAAGGTTTGGCTTCTTTAGGCTGCTTTGACATGCTTAAACCAATACACTACAAACACACCAAGAAAAAGGAAAACAGCCCTCTAATTAAAATGGGCTCAATAGCTCAGAGCTATAAAGAGATACAAGAGTTTAACACACAAGCAATTACAACTCCTCTTTCAAGAAAAAATAACATACTGCTAAAATTTACTAACCAGTAGAGATGTAAAAGTATACAGATACGCACTAGCCTTAACAGTAGGCTGACAAAAAAATATTTTAAGCAATTACTAGAACTATTTCTAATGGCTCTAATAACAAATTCCACACACACACACATTATATATATATATATCTATATATATATATCTATATATATCTATATATATCTATATATATATATATATATATATATATATATATATATATATATATATATACACACACACACACACATCACACTTCAAACTTGTTCCTTTTTGGCTTTTCTTGGTTAGGGGTCGCCACAGTTGAGTTTTCAGCCCGATGCCCAACCTTCAGCGAAGGCACGCCCATTCACGCATGTCTTTCGGAGGCCACTCTACCGCAGGGAGGACATGCAGACTCCACACAGAAGGCACTCCAGCCGTGAATCAAACAGGAGTACCTTAACAACGCTACCGCTGTACCACCGCGTCTTCATATATTTAGGATTTTCATACGTTAGTTTAAACTAACATATGAAAATCCTAAATAGGGATAGGGGACTTGAGGTCTATTAAAACCTGAGGCCAGATAAAACTAACAAACACTATATAAAGAAAGTGCTATAAACGCATGCAAAGAAAAATAATAAACTAGCAATATAGTAAACACTGTATAAAGAATTTTTTAAAGTTTTGATGAAGAAAAAACAATTTCACTTAGCCAGAGCTAGATGAGATGTTCGATTAGTTTCAGCAGCAAATGAGATCTGGGAAATGCCCTACAGCATCATGGGATAGGGAGTGAGCCACAAGCTAGTTGAAGAGCTTGAGCTTTATTAAATGGCCAAGTCTGAACAGAGGATCGGTTCTGAACCAATCAGTACAGAATGAAGGCGAGATAGGACAACTTCACATTTAAATATTTAGGAGTATGGATTAAAAATGATTCTAGTGTGGCAGCTAAGGATATGTGGGAAGAGACTAAACAAAAGATAACACAAAAACTTAGAAAAATGAAGCTTTGTTATATGGATATGGATAGCAAGATAAACGCAGTTAAAATGTTTTTAGTCCATTTAGTCTTATACACAACAGGCATATTTTTATCAATGAGAAGAGAAGTTGTAGTAGCAATTAATAAAGAGATGAAAGGATTTATCTGGGAGGGGAAGACAGCAAGAGTCAAGTGGGATAAACTGATTCTTCCAGTAGAACAGTGTGGATTGGGATTACCCAATCTGAAGGGGTATTTCACGGCTACACAGTTAAGACTCCTATACATAGCACAAGCAGAAAACTAGAATTCACAGTGGAAAGGGATGATGATGAAACATTGGTGAAGCTCAAGAAACAAGGAGAAGCCGGGATTTTAGGTGCAGGTCTAAAGAGAAAAATAATCACGCAGCTCATATCCACAAAGTAGCAGAAAGTATTCTAAGAACTAAATCAACACAGGAATGGAGGAGATTCTGCCGATAGGGATGACAGAAATTAGGTATACAGTCAACAGGCAAGAGAGGACCACAATTTATTGGAAAAAACTGGCAAAAGAACCAAGTTACTGAGAGCAAATAACTAGAGGGGTAAAGATGACAGAGTGGGAGGATGCCAAGAATTTATTTGGATTGAAGGTTAGAGATGGTCTTCCCTATCAGGGATTGATGGAGTGTAGGGGAAAGAGAAAGAAAGAGGGGTTCCTAAATGAAAGACCAGCACTGGTATAGTTTAATAGAATCTAGAACAGACGCTGCCATTAAAAAGGAAGTAGAAGAGCATATAAAATATTGCACAACTATAAGAATCCGAGGAGGTTAGAAAGGAAGAGATTGGATAAGCTATTCACAAAGAAACAATGGAGGATATGTGTGTGTCTCCCAAATATGCAACAGTCTAGAAGATGTAGGATTTTTGCCTGGAAATGTTTACATAGATATTTTTATACCCCAGTTAGACTCCAGATAATTTTCCCTCAGGTAGACAGTAAATGTTGGAGGTGTGCAGGGGAATAGAGGTAACTGGGAACATATTTTCTGGGAGTGTGGCGAGTTGGTGGACTAAGTATTCCCTGCAGGATGCCGAGTCAGAGATACTGAGTGGGCAGATTAGTCTGATGAGGGAGATAATTTTTCTGAGCTAGGATACAGAATCAGAATTGCCGTAAGGGCTTGCTGTGTCTAATAGTGGTTGCCAAAAAAAGCAATTACTAGAAAATGGAAATCAAAATCTAAATAAATAGTGGAAGTAGTGAATATAGTAAGAGATAAAACAAATGGAACTGCGGTCTTTAGAAAAGGGTAGGAGCAAACATAAGAAAGAATGGGAATTGTGGGAACAATACACATAAGGGAGGAATGAGGCCCAAGAGGTAGCATGACTTAAATGAGCTATGTAATGTTTGAGTGAGAAAGATTGGGTAGATAAATGATGTATAATGTTTGCAACAGAGTGTGTCAGTATGGCTTGTGATGTAAAATGCTTACAACTAGGATAGTGTTGGTGTGGTTTGTTTTCATTTATATAAATGTATGACTGTATGTAGTAAAAAGAAATTATGTACTCACCATAACGTTCCATCTGAGTAGTTGTACTTTGTCTTCAACCTGTGGGTTACGGATCCGTATCAGATCCGAGCCGGCAACTTTTACTAGCATCAGCTCCAAGCTCCTCCATTTACCCATAATACACCTCCAATGCCTTCCATCCCCAGATCGAGTTTGCTGCACCTTATACTGATAACCCGAACTGAAAAATGTACTTGTGACCTATATTGCAACCTGTAGGCTGATCATATGCCAAGGTCCGGGGGAAGGAGAGAGGGGCGGTTGAAGACAAATGAAGTACAACTTACTCAGATGGAATGTTATGGTGAGTACATAACTTCTTTATCTGAAGTAGTTTACTTCATTTGGTCTTCAACCTGTGGGACAGAGTCCCCAGCTACTAAACACCTGGGAGGCCCTCATGGAAGGATATTCTGGAACACTGCGGAACCAAAGGATGCTCTTCTTCTGGAAGTCAAATCCAATTTGTAATGAGAAATAAATGTATGAGATGAGGACCAAGTAGCTGCAGAACAAATATTATCCAAAGACACTAGACCAAAAGGCCGCAGACGTAGCCATGGACCTATTTGAATGAGCTTTCACCTGACCTGGAGAAGACATGCCTCTGTCCTTATAAACCTGCAGGATGCATGAAGAAATCCATCTAGCTATAAAGACCTTGGGGATAGGTTTCCCCAAAAAGGGTTTATAGGAGGATACAAACAATTGATCAGATTTATGGCAATTTTTTGTCCTGTGTAAACAGTATTGTAACGGGTCTGTGAACATCCAAAAAGTGGAGTTTATATTCCATCTTGTTAATAAAATTAGGAAAGAACACAGGCAAATTGATGGTCTGATTGATATTAACTGGTGATGCCACCTTAGGAAGAAAGGATGGATTGGTTCGAAGGGAGACCCTATCTTTGTGAAAAATCATGTAAGGAATTTTGATGGACAAGGCCTGTAATTCTGAAACCCTTTTTGCAGAGTTAATAGTCACCAGAAAAGCTGTTTTCCAAGATAAAAAATTTAGATCTGCAGTTGCAGCAGGCTCGAAAGGCGGAGCAACCAAAACTGGAAGAACCATAGTAAGGTCCCATGGGGGAACAGGATCTTTGACCTGGGGGCGTAATAAAAAGGTGCCTTTGATAAAGGCTTTACACAGTCTGGAAGAGGCTAGAGAGGCAGATTTTCGCTCACATGAAAATGAGAGATGGCAGCAAACTGAATTTTGACAGTAGAAGAACTAGCTCCATGTTGAAAAAGATCAGCTAGAAAATCAAGAATGGTGGAAATAAGAGCCCGGAAAGGGTCTAAACTCTTTTGAGAGGCCCAAAAGGAAAAACGTTTCCACTTGCTGCAATAAACCTTCCTGTTCGAAGACTTATGAGCAGCCACCAAACTAGATCTAACTGAGGAGGATAGTCCAGGACTCCTAGCAATCACGGGAACTGGAGCAGCCAATCTGTGAGCTTCAGGCTGTCCAGATTCGGATGAGGCACCCCTGAAGGGTGTGAAATTAGATCCTGAATGGGATCTAGGATTCATGGCAGAGCCCGAAAGTGAGACCAAAGGAAGGGAAACCATACCTGGCGAGGCCAGAACGGGGCAATGAGGATCACTTTGCTCCCCAGTCAATGAGCTTTCTATAGAAACCTCGGATTGAGAGGTATTGGCGGGTAAGCATACAGAAGACTGGGAGGCCAAGGATGAACTAGAGCATCTCTGGGGGACTCCCCCAGCAGGGGGTTCAGAGCAAAAAACTTGTTGCACTTCACGTTGGAAGGAGATGCAAAGAGACTGCAGCAAAGCTGACCCCACTCACTGAAGATCTGTTCCTCTACTGACAGATTCAGAGACCACTCATAAGGCATCAAAATGGTTCGACTTAGCCTGTCTGCTAGGATGTTGGACTGTCCCAGAATGTGCACTGTGATGAGAAAACGGCCAGTGGAAATTGCCCATTACCACACTCTCATGGCCTTGTGACAAAGGGGGCAAGATCTGGTCCCTCCCTGTTTGTTGATATACCAGACCACTGACATGTTGTCTCACTGAATAGCAATCGTTCCCAAAGGAAGAAAGGCATGAAGGGCCTGCAACGCAAGGACCACCACCCCTCATCTCTATGACATTTATGTGCAAGCTGGTCTCTATGGCGGACCACAGGCCTTGGACTGTCCTGCACGAACAATGCACCCCCCCCACACCAGAGTTGGGAGGCATCAGTGGTCACTGTTGCTTGGGTCGGGGCTGGAACAAAAGATCGTCCCTCCAAAATGTCCAGAGAGCACTTTCACCATATGAGGGACAACCATCTGAGTTGAATTGGATAAGTCAATGGCAGTTCCAACAGGGACCATTTTACTGCTAGACTCCACTGTAGAATTCTCATGTGTAACTGAGCACATGGGAGAAGATTTATGGTCACCTCCATTGAGCCTAGGGCCCTCAACACCGATTCTGCCCTTGGGAGATAGAGTGATAGATCAGGGAGACATGTATCCTCAGGTTTTGAACTCTCTCCGAGGTCAGGAAGATTTTTGCACTGAAGAGCATCTATCCTGGCACCAATGTAGTCCATCACCTTTACAGGATCTAGGAGAGATTTGGATGCATTGATAGTAATCCCCAAACACAGGGGAAGAGTCCGGAAATAATCCCTGGTTTGGGAGAGTAGACATCTGGTGGGAGCAGTGAAGAGTCAATCGTCCGGGTATGGATAGACCAGAATCAACTGAAGCCTCATGTGAGCCGGTACCACCACCATCACTTTGGTAAACACCCTGGAGGCTGTGGTAAGACCAAAGGGTAGGGCTCGAAATTGGTAATGATGGACTCCTAGCTGGAAGCAGAGGAACCTCCTGGAGCTTTTGTGGATTTTTATGTGATGGTAAGCATCCTGGAGATCTAACTAGCACAACCAGTCACACACTTGCAGGTATGGCATGGACTGTAATGTGACCATCCAGAACTTTTCTTTGGCAACTTACAGGTTTAGGGTAGAGAGGTCCAGAAAGGGCCTTAATCCCCCATTTTCTTTGGCACCAAAAAGAACCTGGAGTAGAAGCCCAATCCGGACTGATCTGGGGGGATGGTTTTGATGGCTCGTTTTTATAGCAGCTTGGAAATTTCCTGTCCTGCTGCCTCCCTTTGTGTGGGTGGTAGGTCTGGAAGGTATCTGGGAGATTTGGGGGGACTCATGAAGAGAATAGAGTATCCTCTGGATATGATTTGAAGCACCCAGCAGTCCATTGCTATGGACTCCCATGCCGTTAGGTGCAAGGACAATTGTCTCCAGACTGCCTCCAGAGTACAGCAGTTGAGCAACCCCTCAGGGTTGTTGCCCTGGTCTGTCCAAGAAAGGTTCTTTGCCTCTGGATCGGCATCCATTCTGTCCTCCTCTGCCTCTGGGGGAAGAGCAGCTCTGAGTGTGACTTCCGGAACCACATCTTTTACCCTCTCTGGTTCCGGGGAAAAGGACCTTTGAGGGTTAAAGAAGCTGATCCCGACAGCAGACAGCATCTTCCCATCCTTCTCACTTTGGATGAATGTCTCCTTGATGGTCTTACCAAAGAGTGTGGAACCGTCATAAGGGACACTGGCAAAGGACGCCTAAAAGGGTTCAGAAAATTGACATAACCTGAGACAAGCGTTCTGCCTCATGGACACTTCGGACCCAGCTGCCCTAGCCACTCCTTCCGTAGCATGAGAAAGGAGTTACATGAACATGTTAGATATTGCCTTTAAAGTGGCCATCCTCGAGGAGAACTAAGCCTTGTCCTCCTGCGACATGGACTTGGGGGGAGACTCCTCCAGCTCCTTTACCAGGTCGTGTTGGAGTCTGGTGACATAGGCCATGTAATTCAGCACCCTAACTGAAAAGGTAGCTGAAGCGTAATCCCGCTTCACTAGGCGGTCTATCATCCTCGACTCTCGGTCAGGAGTATGGACCGAGGAACTCTCCTGAACAAGTTCCTTCTTAGTGGCTGCTGCTACCACCATGGCGTCTATGGGTGAGCCCTTGTTCCAAGTTGGCCTGTCTATGGGGGGATTAGGATCTTATCTGGCCTTTTTGGGATAGGTTTCATGGTATCAGGTTCCTTCCATGCCTGTGAGGTGACCAGATCCACCAAGGGATTCATGGGAGGACACACCCAGGAAGTAGATGGGCCCGTGCCGAAAGCTTCCAGGAACACTGACTTATCAGAAGGTTTGGGGGGCAGACAAACCTCCCTGTTGGCACAGGATTTCCATGTCGTCTCCCATAGGAGACATCCGCGGGAGTTGACCTCGGGGAACCTTTTCCATCATCTAAGTCCGTGTCCGTGGTGAGGGACTCAGGGGAGTCCAAGTGCCTCCTCTTGCACGCATGCTTGCGAGGCAACTCTCCAGTGGGGCTCTCTGGAGGGATCTCAAAAGCCACTTGTTCCTCAGGGGAACCTTCTGGGCCTCTTTGACCATGGGCTGTCCCTCTGGTAAAACAATAGAGACCGTAGACAGAGCCGAGGCGGTCTGGGAGGAGTCCGAGGGGACAGTCGGGGGTCTTGGATCCAGAGGAGAGAACCCTTTCTACCACAGCGAATGCCAAAGGAGAGCGAACCTCTTGAGAAACCAACAAGGAGGCCGGTCTCCCCGGGTCAGACGAGAGAATCTGAGAAAGGCTCGAGGTGGAAGGAACTCTGAAGGAGGAAACCTGGCCCGAAAAAACTCAGAGCCGAAGAAAAAGGTTCCACTCCCTTGGATCCGACACCCAAGCTCCGGCTCGAGAGTGGCTTGGATCAGAGCTGGTCAGATCCGAAACGCTCCAGGCAGCTATTGGCGTCGAGGAAGCAGGTACCATCGGCACCAACCCCCTGACCAAAGCCAACCTCTGATCCAAATACTCCGGACCCGAAGGTTGGATCGGAGAAGATATAGGTTGGAAAAAAGGAAGTGAGCTCCCCCCTCCTGAGGGAGGTGGGCTGGCAAGACCCCCATTTGGATCTGTGTATGGATAAATAGCATCATTTTATCCAGATCCATGTCAGACAAGGACCGGGTGGACCACGACGAGGCCACGGACACCGACCTGGCGGGTCGGGGCACCGAGGCCCAAGAAGCTGGAAGTGTCTCCTCCGGCACTGGGGAGAACCTTAGAGATCGGAGCAGAGGGGAGTCGCAGATCCGTGGCATCTTAGTAGGCGAAACAAGGTCCGGAGACCTCTTTCTCTTTTCCCTAGTCTTCGACTCTCTCTCCCTTCTTTTCTGCTCAGCTACCACAGGCTTTGGTACAGGAGGTTGAGTCCCAGCCTGGGAGGGAGGAGAAGCCAGAGGAAGGAGAGGCAGCCACAGTGGCCGCTGTGACTGAAGACGGGGACGAGGAAACAGAGTCTGAAGGGGGAAGGAGGCCTTTGAAGGCCAACTTGGCCTTCCTATCTTTAAGGGTGCGGTGGTTGAAGCCTGCACATATGCTACAGTCCACACTCAGGTGGGCAACGCCCAAGCACAAAACACAGAGTGTGGCCATCCGCTGGGGATAACTTATGGCCACACAATGTGCAGCACTTGAAAATAAGCTTTTCAGCCATACTATTTAGTAGAAAGATAACCTTAATAAAAAACAGGCAGTTTCTTTCTAACACACACATTCGTATACAGAAAAACACCGAGGGGGAAGGGGGAGCTACATCCTACACCACAGTACAAACTACTCTAACCTAAAACGCAACACACCAAATGAGGGGAGGAGAAAGGGGACCTATAGTAACACTGACAGAAAATTGAAGAAAATTAGTTACTCACGAAGGTTTTACCCACTTGACTAGTTGGAACTCAAGAGACATGAAGCTTAAGCAAACGAGATCTGGGGAGAGAAGGCAGTGGAAGTGTATTATGGGTAAGGGGAGGAGTTTGGTGCTCAGAGCTGACGCTAGTAAAAGTTGCCGGCTCAGATCAGATATGGATCCATAACCCACAGGTTGAAGACCAAATGAAGTAAAGTACTTCAGATGTGATGGTTTAATGAAAATGTTTCTTGTTTGAAAAAGCAGGAATTGAATAATTTATGTAATACCGCTTAGGTCATTACATATAGCAATATATGTGAAGTATGTTATGTTAATATAGTTTTAATTACATTTATATAAATGCAAATTTGCCTGTGGCTTATATTACAAGTGAATTCAATAAAGTGTTAAAGAAAAAAAAAGAAAAGAAAACCTGATCCTTAGAAGGCGTCAACTGACTAAAGCTACACTGCGAAAGAGCACTGAATTCCAATTCCCGCAGGTGAGCCTGCTGAGGAGCTTGAATGAGAAAAGCATTCAGATAATTCTGAATATGGTGAAGTCTGCAAAAGGGGTTGACAGGGCCAAGACATTTAGTAAATATCCTCGGGGCTGCAGAAAGACCAAATAGAAAAGGAGAGAACTGATGTGAGGAAGATGCAGAGAACTGCAAAAATAAATGCCTGAAAATAGGATGAATAGAAGTATGAAGATAAGCATCCTTCAAGTTTAGAGAAGCCAGAAAAGCTTGAGGCAGAAGCACTGGAAACAGTCTGAAAGGCACTTTCAGAAAATTGTTGATAAAGAAAATATCCAAGATAGAATTCCAAGAACTCTAGTATCTGGGAACTAGAAAACCTCCTGGAATGGAAACTTATGCCCTTCTGGCAAGGAGGAACTGGCTGAATCAAGGTTGTCTGTCCCAGGACATTAATCAGCAGAGTAAAATCGGGCAACTGGCAAGGAGGAAGCTGAGGAATACCTGAAAAAGAGGGGAAGGACTTCTACACCATTCTAAGGCACTCGTCAATTACAGACAGAACCCACTTGTCTGTTATTCTCTGCCAAATGGGAAAAATGACAATCTTCGACGGTTCCCTATTATAAGACCGAAGACGCATTCTTTCGAATGCGTCTTGGTCGAACAGAAAAGGCTGACAGCAAAATATCGAAGCGGATTTTGAGCAAATTCTTTCCCTGGGAAAGAATTTGCTTGGCCGCTTCGTTACTTTGCCGTTTTCGGCACTGTAGTGCGGTCTCGGAGTTGGTATATTTAAGTAGGGGGGTGTGAGGGGCGAAGCCCTCCACTTAATGCAATGTGTAAAGTGTTTGTTTTTTTTGTTGGAACACAGATTTTTTTTCCCTAGGAAAAAAATCGCTGTTCTGACAGTTCGAAATTGTAAGCTTTCACTTACATAGGGTCGATTAATCACCGTTCGCTTTAAGCATTCAATGATCTAATATAGACCCTCTTTGACAATGTCAGAGAGGAGGAATCTATCCACAAGGAACAGGAAGGTAGTCACATGGACACAGGTTTGTCAGAAAAGGAAGACTTTCACCCCTAGAGTCATATAAGTCTTTTTAGAGGACCTTTTAGCCTTTACGGACTGCTTTTGATATCTACGTACAAAAGGACCTGCTTTGGAAGAATAGTTCTGGTGCTTCTAAAAAGGGGAAAGGAAAATCTGCTTAAGGTCTTGCATAACCTCACCCTTGTTCTGTTAACACCTTAAAGAGGTCTGCAGACCCAGACAAATTTTGAGTGTTCACAGGCAAGTCTATCAATTTTGCATTGACGTCCTCTGGAAGGGATTGAAGCCTAAGCCAGGAATACCTCCAGATGAATGACCTTAACACAACCGCCCTTTAAGAAGCATCAGCAACATTATAGCTACACTTGATCAAATGTCTAGCTATTGGAAAAGCAGAACTGAGCAAACAGAGCTGAAGCCTTAATTGTTAAAGTCAAGCACATCAG
This sequence comes from Protopterus annectens, assembly GCF_019279795.1. Lineage (NCBI taxonomy): Eukaryota > Metazoa > Chordata > Ceratodontiformes > Protopteridae > Protopterus > Protopterus annectens. The sequence goes on along the minus strand of NC_056751.1, from coordinate 77,540,635 downwards.
CTAAGGACATTTTGAAAAAAAGGGGAAAGCACGTACTTAGTCATATGTCTTTGGTAGCTGATGGCCAGGAAAGCCAGAGTAGCAAAAGTATACACCTTCTTTCAGTACCTATACGTGACTATTTGTTGACAAGACTTTGGGAGAAACAATAAGCTTAGTGGTTTGAAAGCTGGGCAGAAATGACAGAATCCAAAAAGGGATTCTTAAACTTCTGTGTCTCAGGGACCTTACAAAACTTGTTTTTGTTAGAACCAGGAGGATGAGACTCAGGAGCTTGAGTAGCGGATATAAAAGTGTCTAACAGGGCTTCAAAAGCAGGTGGCACTGCAGGTCTAGGAGAATCCATATGAAGGAGATCATAATACCTGTTCTGAACAGACATCAGAGAACTTTCCTCACTTAAAATGTTGCATCATTTTAAGGATAGTGTTCCTAAAGGATATTTTCTTCATTGGGGATTCAGGGAAACAGTCCTCCTTATCAGAATCCATTGCAAGAGACAAATACATCTAGGAAGAATAAGCCAAGGATTCCTCCCCAGAATATAAATCTTCATCAGAAGTCATCTAACTAATCCTTTTTAAAGGAGTGGAAGAAGGAAGGTCTACAGGAGTTCGGACTGACCACTCTGGATGAGGAGGTAAAGTCTTGACATTCTTTCTGGTGATTTTCAGCAACTGGAGCAATATGCCTGTTTTTCTGCTATTTGTAACAGGGACGTCCACTCTTTCAAACCTGGGAGGTGCCAAGCCCTGATGTACCTCAATTAAAGAACCCAGGACTTCTTCCTGAATAACCTGTGGAATCCCCTCCAGCCATTCTGAAATCATCAGCGGAGATTTTCCATCCTCATGCACAATGGATGTTGTCTCAGCCCCACTGGAACTGAGAACAGCTTTCCCCATATCGGCCTCCAACAAGGTCGTGACAGTGAAGGTGGTCTTCAGAACTGGGTGGTCTGTAGTTTCGGACACAGTGGAGACATCTGGCAAAGGATGGACAGCAGAAGTCCCCAGATTCAATTTCTTCGACTTCTTTAAAGAAGGATGAACATCTGGGCAGAAAGATCTAAAGCCGCCATGGTAGCCACACCAAGTTTAAAGCATTGATTTTCAAAAAACACAGAACTGCTTAATTTGCCTGTCATTATAGGGAATCTACCACCTACAATCATATTTTCTCTTCCTGGATAACGTACTTACAATAAACAAAGTACAGCTGTGTACACTTACCATAAATGCAGATGTTCGAGTGTATTCACTGTTGCAGTCATTACATTCGGGTAATCTGCTAGCAGGTTGCCCTCAGTCGGCCTGAATAACAATGTCTTGGGTCCTGTGTCGGTTGCGGTCTCCTCTTCCATGACGTCAGGTTGTCAGGGGTATAAAACATGCAGTAGATGCCATTTTATTCAGTTTTTCTTGTCCCAGATGTCAGGTGACCCATATATAGGGAGAAAACATTATAATATATATATATATATATATATATATATATATATATATATATATATATATATATATATATATATATATATATATATATATCTCAATAAACAGAAATATATAAATGCACTTTTAGCATAATAAAATTTACCTTCATCTAAAAGCAAGTACACCACAAAGGCTTTAGAATATAGTGAAGGAAAGAGAAGTTGTAGAAAAGGGGGATGGCGGGTGGGTAACCCGGATTGCAACAGTGAATACACTCTTACATCTATATTTATGGTAAGTGTACACAACTGAAACTATGTTCTTCGTGTTTCACTGTTGCAGTCATTACATTTGGGTAGAATCCCAAAGCTATGGATGGGAGGATGGAACTAAATAGCATTAGGAGCGGCTATAAGGCCTTGCAGAACTGCAGTGGCAAAGCCTGCCCTGGATTTGGAGAAGAGAGGCAAATGATCATGCTTTGTGAAGGTATGAACAGAGCTCCAAGTTGCAGCTTCTAGAATCTCTTTAGTTGGAACTCCTCTGAGAAAAGTTGCCAAGGTAGAGACAGCCCTGGTGGAATGTGACCTGATCCCCTTGGGCACAGGTTTACCATGGTGCAAGTAGCAGAAACGAATGCAGTGGCTTATTCACTTAGAAATGGTCTGCTTTGATATAGCCTTCCCCTCTGATCCTGCAGCAAATGCCACCAGTAGTTGCTCAGACTTTCTTAAAGATATGGTACTGTTCAAGTAGAATCTTAGTTGTCTGCGTATGTCCAATGAATGCAGAATCTGCTCCCCCTTGTTCTGTGGATTTGGATAAAATGTTGGCAGGTGAATTGCTTGGCTAAGAGCCACACTGGATACCGCCTTAGGCATAAAAGGAGGATTGGTCCTGAGGGACACCCTGTCCGGGTAAAATGTAATAAAAGGATCCACAGCCATGAGAGCCTGTAGTTCTGAAATCCTTCTTGCTGAAGTGATTGCCAAGAGGAAAGCTGTTTTCCAAGATAAAAATTTTATAGCTGCTGGTTCAAAAGGAGGCAGGGTGAGTTTTTCCAGCACAAAATTGAGGGAGTTGGTGATCTTCTGGGAGGCCTTAAATTTTTGGCCCCTCTAAGATACTGTTTAAGCAGAGGATGAAAAACGAGAAGAGGCACCGTGTTGTAATGAGCCGAGATGGCAGAGGCATGGATTTTTATTGAAGAAAAAGATAGGCCCTTGTCAAGCATTTCAGTCAAATATTGTAAAATCTGAGGGATATTGGGCTTTGCTGTGTCCATTCCTTGTGCTTGGTTCCAAGCACAGAATCTCTTCCATTTATCAGCATAAGATTTTCTAGTACTAGGCCTTCTGGCTTCCAAAATGGCATCCATCAGATTTACTGAGAGGTGGTGTTTGAATAATAAAATGATCAGCCATGCTGCAAGGTTCAGCGTTTGGAGCGGAGTCTGCAGAATTTGATTGTTCTGCTGAGACAGTATATTTGGTATTTGAGGCAAGTACCAAGGAGGGAGTTGTGACATATTCCTTAGAATTGGGTACCAGTGCTGGCGAGGCCAGTCTGGAGCAACTAGGACCATTTTTGTTTTTTCCTGTCTGACCTTTAGTAAGACCTTGGAGAGAAGAGGGGGAAAGGCATAGACTGATAGGTTTTTCAACTGAAGGATAGGGCATCCACTTTCCATGCTTGTCTGTGATAAGTCCTTGTGCAGAATTTGTCCAGTTGATAATTTTGCAAAGAGGCAAATAGATCTAGGTCTGGGCTCCCCCACTTATTTAACATGCTGAATATTTTTGGATCCAGTGTCCACTCGTGTGGGTCCATAAGATTTCTGCTTAGGTTGTCTGCCAGAGTATTTTGTTTTCCTGGCAGGAATTGAGCTTGAAGATGTATTTGGTAAGTCAAAGCTGTGTTCCACAATGCCATGGCTATACGGCAAAGGGGATAGGAATGTGTACCACATAACCGTGGTGTTGTTAGTCTTTATCAGTAGTTGTCCTGGATGAAGTAAGTCCTTGAAGGCTGTCCGAGCATTTTGAACAGCTAGCATCTCTTTCTGGTTAATATGCAGATGCATTTGTTTTGGGCTCCATTTGTCCTGAATGCATCTCCCCACCAGGTGGGCCCCCAAGCATAGTCTGTTGCATCTGTAGTTAGGGTTTGGGTGGCAGGGGGTAGGGTGAATGACAGTCCCTTGTTTTGGTGACATGTCTCTGCCCACCAAAGAAACTCCTGTTGTAGGCAGGGAATGAGAGGAATCTGTTTCCAGACTGTGACAATGTTGACTCCCATAAGCTTTACAGGTACCATTGACGTTTTCCCTATATGCAGTCTTGCATATAAAATTAGTAGAATGTAGGATGCCATGAACCCCAAAGCCTGCAGAATTTGTCTTGCAGATAACTGGGTTTTTGTTGCCATTTGTTTGAAGTATGTTGTCAGTTGCCTTTGTCTGGCGTAAGGTAAGCCATCTGGGCAGTTGTATTCAAGCTTGCACCCAGGAATGTAATTATTTGAGAGGGTACCAGTTGGGATTTCTTTTCATTTATTGTGTACCCTAGAGGCATGTTAGAAAATGAAGTTATGTACCTACCATAACGTTCCATGTTGGTTGTCTTCATCTCGCCTTCCTTCTTGCTGGTTGGAATCTGAGCCGATCCTCGGCTCCGACTCAGTCATTTTCAATAGCTCGAGAGCTGTTTACTGGCTCAAGGCTACCCCTTAATCCCATCATGCCTAGTGATAGCTACCCAGATCTCATTTGAAATAGCTAACTCCAGACATAACAAGAGAATAAACCAGTCAAATTAGTTGACTATACCTGCCATATTCTCTAAGACAAGAGAGGAAAAACAAGAGAACAGACAGCCAGTGAAATAGAAACACCTCTCGGTCCACAAGGACAGGGGGACGGAAGGTGGGATGCAAGAAGGAAGGCGAGATGAAGACAACTAACATGGAACATTATGGTAGGTACATAACTTCTTTATGTTAAGTTGTTCATCTCGCCTTCGTTCTTGCTGGTTGGGACAGCATCCCTAGCACCTAATATCCTGGGTGGCTCAGTGGAACAGACTTTTCAGAACAGTGGACCCAGAGTCAGCTCTGCTCCTGGAGACCATATCCAACTTGTAATGAGAAATAAAGGTATGAGGGTTTGCCCACGTGGCAGCTGCACAAATAGAATCCATGGGCAACCTAGACTGGAAGGCTGCAGAGATGGCCAAGGCCCTAGTAGAATGACCTTTCGGTTTAATAGGTAACTCTTTGTTCCTTAACTGATAAATGAAAGTAATAGTGTTAGACAACCACCTGGATACGGTTACCTTGGAAACTGGGAGACCTTGTTTGCCCAAGGCATAAGAAAGGAATAGTTGGTCCAACTTCATTTCCTTAGTTCTGTGCAGGTAAAAACACAATTATCTATGAACATTCAGTTGGTGTAGTTTGTACTCTGCCTTGTTGGTATAATTAGGGAAAAACACAGGAAGATCTATAGATTGGTTTAAATTATTTTCTGAGCAAACTTTGGGAAGAAACGAAGGATTAGTCCTCAGAGTAACCCTGTCCTTATGAAAAACCAAGTAGGGAGGATGAACACATAGCACCTGAAGTTCGTAGGTGCATCTGGCTGAGGTAATAGCTACCCGAAAGAGCATCTTCCAAGACAGAAACTTGATAGAGCAGTACGTTGCTGGTTCAAAAGGGGGCAGATTTAAGGAAGTTAGGACTAAATTAAGGTCCCAAGGAGGAGGGGGATCTCTCACTGGAGGCCTAAGAAGAGTAGTCCCTCTCAAAAAAGCTTTACAGAGCATATGAGACAATGTTAGAATTCGAAAAACCAACATGAAAGTTAGAAATGGCTGCCAATTGTACCCTGATTGTAGCAGAAGCGGACCCGGAGTGAAATAGTTGTGCTAGGAATTCCAGAATTTTGTGGACTGGGGCTGAGAAGGGATCCACATTTCTAGCCTTTGCCCAACAGGAAAAACGTTTCCATTTGCTAGTGTAAGTTTTCCTCGTAGACTTGTGAGAAGAGACTATAAATCTTATGGACTTGCTGGGGAAATTGCTGGAAAGCCTGGCTAAGGTTGGAAGTGGAGCAACCAAGCTGTGAGCTGGAGAGTTTTGAGAGACTGATGCAACCCGTCTGATTGATGACCCAGGAGGTCTGGAATTGGGTCCAGAGTCCAGGGCTGATTGAGAAGGTATCGGTGCAGGAACGGGAACCATATCTGTCGAGGCCAGTAGGGGGCAATGAGGATAATTTTGCAACCCAATGATTTTGCTTTCTGTATGAGTTTCGGTATCAGGGGAAATGGAGGAAAAACAAAGTCGTCCTTCAGGCCAGTTGTGGACTAGAGCGTCTCTGGGTATGTGACCTGGAAACGGAAGAAGGGAAAAGTAGTTGCTGCATTTGCTGTTGAAGGGGGTGGCAAAAAGCTCGCTGCAAGGTTGTCCCCATTTGCGGAAAATAAGATCCGCAACTTCCTGATTCAGAAACCACTCGTGAGGCATGAGGATAGCCCTGTTGAGCCTGTCTGCTATGACGATGGATCTCCCAGGGATGTGCGTCACAATCAGAAAACGTTGGGAGGAAATCGCCCACTGCCAAAGTCTGAGTGCTTCTCGACACAGGGGGTAGGATCTGGTTCTGCCCTGCTTGTTGATGTACCACACCACTGACATGTTGTCTGTTTGAATTGCAATGGTCCCGGAAGGAAGAGAGTTTTGAAGGGCTTGCAACGCCAGGAGCACGGCTATCATTTCTAGGACATTTATGTGCAGGTGGTACTCGTGAGGTTGCCAAGTGCCTTAGACTGCCCTGCCCATATAATGCCCCCCCCCCCACCCTATCAGGGAGGCATCTGTCACTGTGGCTACTGGAGGGGGTTGAATGCATGGTCTTCCCTGAGTAATTAGTGGGGAGACCATCCACCAAAAAAGATGTCTTTTGCATGCATCCGTGATCAGGATCATGTGAGTCATGGGTAGCTCTTGGAAAGACCACTGCGTAAAGAGAAGCCACTGAAGAATCCTCATATGAAAGCGCGCTAATGGTATTAGAATAATGGCTGCTGCCATGGAACCCAGAGTTAGAAGGACGTACCTGACTTGGATCCTTTTGCTCTGCATCAGAATCTGAACTTGCTGACGAATTGCGGACACCCTTTCTAGTGGCAGCCTTGCAAACATATCCCTCGTGTCTAAGTCTGCTCCTATGTAAGTGATAGATTGACAGGGCAACAAGGCAGATTTTTCAAAATTTACTGTAATGGCTAGCTGGGAGCAGATTGTGATTGTGTAGTCCCGTGCTTGTAGGAGTTGATGCCTGGTGGTAGCAGTAAGGAGCCAGTCATCTAGATACGGAAACACCTGGAATCCTTGACATCTCAGGTGAGCTGTGACCACTGCCATACATTTAGTGAACACCCTGGGGGCTGTGGTGAGACCAAAGGGCAGAGCTCTGAACTGATAATGACTGGCCCCCAGCCAGAAGCGAAGATATCTCCGGGAGCGCCTGCTCATCTTGATATGGTAGTACGCGTCCTGAAGATCTATCAAGCACATCCAATTGTCCTGACCAAGAAAGGGTAGAATGGACTGTAGCGTGACCATTCAAAACTTTGTTCTTTGCACAGACCTGTTTAGTCTGCTGAGATCCAGAATCGGTCTCCAGTCCCCTGTCTTTTTTGGTACTACAAAGAACCTTGAGTAAGTTCCGGATCCGTGCTGGTCTGCCGGGACTTCCTGGATGACTCTTTCTAGCAGTTTTGAAACTTCTATTACTGCTTGCACCTTCAGATTGGGTGGAACATCTGAAAGGGGCTTCCCTGACTAAGGGGGGCTGACAGAAGGGAATGTTGTAACCTCCGGATATAATGGACCGTACTCATTTGTCTTGTGTTAAAGTTTGCCAGGCTTTTGGGTACAGTGAAAGTCTTCCCCCGACTGCCTCCAGAGGTAAGCAGCCAGGCAACCCTTCAGGGATGCTGGAAGGGCTTATCAGAGAAAGATTCTCTGTTGCCCTGGTTCTGCGGACCCCCTCTGCCACGAGGTCGGCATCTATTATTATTGTTTCCCCCTCTGCCTCTGGAGGAAAAATCGCTACGTGCATCAGGAAGGCTCCCTGAGATTTACGGAACCACATCTTCCCACTCTTCTGGCCCTTGGGGTAAGGTCTAGAGGGAGTGGAAAAACAGACTCCCATGGCAGAGAGAGTCTTGCCTTCTTGCTCACACCTAGTCAAAGTGTCTTTTACCTGTGGTCCAAAAAGAAAGTAACCATCAAAGGGAGTGTTGGTGAAGGACAGTCGAAAGGGTTCCGCAAAGTTACAAAGCCGCATCCACGCACGCCTCCTAAGAGCCACACCCGTACCTGCAGCTCTACTCGCCCCATCAGCTGCATAGGAAATGAGCCTCATGGAGGAGTTAACAGAAATAAGCATCGCTAGCTGGGAAGCTACCTTGACTTGTGCTCTCTCTCAGCTGTTGGATCTTGGAGGGTATCTCCAAGCTCTTTAAGGAGATCCCTTTGAAGTCGGGTAAAATGACAAAGGTAGTTCAGTGACCTCAGAGAAGGTCGCTGAAGTGAACATTCGCTTCCCGCATCTGTCCATCGTCCTAGACTCCTTGTTAGGGGGATGTACAGATGCAGAGGTCTCCGTTGACTCTTTTTTGGTGGCTGCTGCTACCACCATGACATCAACAGGAACACCTTTTGAAAGGAATTGCTTATCCTGGGGTGCTGTAATGAACTTATCAAGTCTCCTCAGAATTGTTTCAACTGTATCCGGAGCTGACCAAGCCTTTCGAGCCACTACTGTCATAAGCGGATCGAAAGGCGGAGACACCCAGGAGGTGGAAGGTCTGGAACCGAACGCATCCAGAAATACAGACTCATCCTCGGTAGGGGCTAGGGGATTCCAGTTCCCCCTCTGCTTAAGCATTTCTAGGATGTGCGAGAAGGAAACATCTTCAGAGGGGAATCTCTGGGACCCTTCTGAATCATCTAAGTCTGTATCAAAAGTGACAGACTCAGGGGGAGTCAATGTGCTTCCTCTTACACTTTTTTGTCAGAGGGGGCTCCTTTGAGTGATCAGGAGAGGCCTCAGAAGAGGAGGAAACACTCAATGGGGTGTCCTGGAGCACAGGTTCCCTACGCTTAGGGTCTGGAGGAGGAGCAGAGGTTGGCATAGGCACTACCAGGGACGGAGCCGGTGGGGCTGAAAGTGGAGCTGACTCAGAGGACAGCACACTCTGCATGACATCAAAGGTGTCCCCTGCTCTGATGCAGAAAAAGCTCCGGTTCCGAAGAAATAGGAATCTTTCTCCGCACCAAGAGGGACGGCTCCAAGGCCGATGTTGGAGCTGAGCTCACCTGCGCCGAAGCTCCGAGAGGGAGAACGGGGTCGGACAAGGGTCCGATGCCACTCGCCCCCTTGGAGCAGACAACGGAGCCCCAGCTCCCAGATCCCTTGATGTAAGGTACCACTGAGGGAATCTGAGCCGACGTCAGAACCGGAGATAGAGTTATCAGAGCCAACGGTTCCACTACTCAAACACCAACAAACTCTGGCTCAGAACTCATTGGAGTCTGAGGAGGAACATCAAGAGAAGTGGATGGAGCAGATACCTGTTGAGGAGGGCTGAACAATTTAGCTAGCGCCTGCGACTTTAGCAACCTACTGACCACTCTCTCCACATCATGATCCGACAGCCTAGAGGATCGAGAGCGATGACTACACTCGCTCTGAAGTAAAGGAGACCAAGGAGCTGAATTTGCACCAACTCTAGGGAAGGGGACCTCAGCCTCTTGTGGCTCCACGATGGCTCAGAAACCTCAGATGGAGCAGATGGGGAGATTGTCTTGTCGGTTCCAGCCGGAACAGACGTGGAAGGTAAATCCTGAACCGAAGATGGCTCCGAACTTGGAGCCGACAGCTTAGTGGATTTAGGGGATTTCACTGGCTGTGAGCTCTTGGCTGGTGAATCCAGGGATTTTAAACGACCCCTGAGAATCAATTTGTTCTTAGGCTCCTGCAAGACTCTTGGACTAAAGGCGTGGCAAATAGAACAAGAGTCCTGCAGGTGCACAGCGCCTAAACAATAGACGCAAGAAGTGTGCCCATCTGTCAGCGACATTTCCTGACAGCATTGACATACTTAACAGTAAAAAGGAAACCCACCAATATGACAATAATAAAAAAGAGCAATATCTATTCTACAAGAACAAATAACAGACCTACTAGAAAGGCTTTAGATAAAGGTTTATTTTTATTTATTTATTTTTTTGGAAGATAATAGGAAAGCCTCTAACTTAAATGGCTAACCTAGAAGGGGGAGGGGGAATAGGGGAGAACTCTCTAAGTTAAACAAGTTCTACAAAAAACAGAGGGGTACTATAAAATAAACAATTATCTAACAGAAACAAAACTATCGCAAAAGATATAGTAGAAGAGTTAATTGCACAAAAAATTCTATACGAGCCTGAGCCAGAAAAACGACACCTCGCAGATGAAGCAGCAAACGAGATATGGGTAGCTATCGCTAGGCATCATGGGATAAGGGGTAGCCTCGAGCCAGTAAACAGCTCTTGAGCTATTGAAGATGGACGAGTCGGAGCCGAGGATCGGCTCCGATCCCAACCAGCAAGAACGAAGGCGAGAGACAACTTAACATGCCTTTTTACAAACGCCAGATGTTGAAGAGTGTCCTTGTTCTCTGCTTGAATAAGACAGTCGTCCAGATAAGGATAAATTTGTATGCTTCTTTGTCTGCAGAATGCAATTACTGGTGCCAGACACTTTGTAAAGACCCTGGGTGCAGTAGATAAACCAAAGGGCAGTGCAGAGAATTGGTAATGCAAAAAACTTGCCTTGAAGCAGAGGTATCTTCTGCACGATTCCCTTATTGGGATATGCAGGTATGACTCAAGTCTAGAGTCACTAACCAAGCGTTCCTGCCCAGCATAGGCAGTAGCTGTTGTAAAGTCTGCATTTTGAATTTTGGAATGTCCAGGAACGTGTTCAAAATCGATAAGTCCAGTATTGTACGCCAGGCGTCGTCTTTTCTGGGTACCAGGAAAAGTCTTGAATAAAATCCTTGTCCTTTTTTCCTTTTCTGGTACTGGTTGAATAGTCCCCATATCCATGAGGGACATAACATGTTTCTGAGCCTCTGCCCACTGATTTTGTGGCAGATCTGGCTGACCGTTTGGAATTGGCAAAGTATGGAAATTAAATCTGTACCCCTGGGATACTATGTTTAATACCCACTTGTCCTGGGTAATTAGCTGCCAAGTTTGAGCATGCAGTGCTAATTTTCCCCCAAGGGGGCTGCCAAAAGATAAGTGCTTGGTAAAGGGAAGTCATTGAGACTGTAGGGTTGTGCTTTGTTTCCTCCAGATTTGGAGGTGGAGGCACCCCACTGTTTTGACCTGTAAGAACTCTGTGATTGATATTTAGAGCCTTTTGAGTGCCTGGATTTGCCATGAGAGGCTATGTTGGACACAGGAAAGGACCAATTATTTGTAGGCCAGTGTCTACTGAACCTGGGCAGCTGCACTTGTAAGAAATCTTTTACAGTTTGCATAGATTTAGCTTTGTCTTCCATTTTCTTTAAAACCTCTTCTGCCTTATTACCAGAGTATCATGCTACAAGGGGGCATCCAACAATTTAGCTTTAACATGATCAGGCAGATTTTGCTCCTAGAGCCAGGCATGAATTCTAATCACAGATCCAGTAACTGCAGCCCTGCAAGAGGCCTCCAAGGAATCAAAACCACATTGCAAAATAGGCTTTCCAACCTGTTTTGCCAAATGCAATAATTCCTGTAATTCTTTATTTTCCACACAATCAGAAATTAACATAATTTTCTGTTTCAATAAGCCCATAACATGCTGTTGATATTTAAGCATATGAAACTGGCAGTTTAAGGCTCTAATTGCCAAGGTTGCAGACGTATAAACATTCTTTCCCCATCTACCCAGCGCCCTGGAATCTCTATCAGAGGGGGTAGGATTTTTGGCTGCAGAGACCTTTACACCTTTGGCACCCTGTGAGATAGTCTCAGGATCAGCAGCAGGATTTTTGAATAGAAATTTGTGGGAGTCATGGACCCTGTAATATCTGTCTGGCTTACTAGGGGCCAGAGGCAGGGAATCAGGAGCCATGCTTGATTCCGAAAACACATCAACAATGTCTAATACAGGAGGTATTGCCAAAGGCCTATGCTGAGGAAGAAGGAAATCCTTAAGCCTCTTTTCTGATTCAGAGAAATCCTGACTCTCCCAGTGAAAATGTTCCCTTAAAGTATGCAAGGTTTCCCCAAAAGAGCAATCCTCAGGAGGAAATGCAGATGGGATGGATTCTTCTGCATCAGAATCCTCATAGGGTGGAATAGAAAATTCCTGATCAGAAGAGGAATCAGAAGAAATGGAAACCTGATCTGAAGATTCATAATCAGTGCCTTGCCTAGGCCTCTTAGCAGTGGGGGTTGGGAACCCCTGATCAAGGTAATTAAGACCTCAGCCATTTTGATCATCTGTTTTTAGGCATAGGACCCTGAACATGTGGCTCATGCGTCGTCTTTTTTAGACTTAGATGTTTTTGATCTTGTTTTTGAAGCTGGCGTCGGTTTTATATAAAAATGTTGAGGCCTGAAACCCTCAGAAGCCGGTGCCTGCTCAGCGGCTCCGGACCAATCTGAGGAAGAGACATCCACAGGTACAATACTCTGAGAATCTCGCGGCATACCGGACTCCGCATGGGTCTCGGTAGAGGCCTGCGACTCAAAAGTGGTGGGTATCAGGGGCTGCGAAAGTGCCTCACTGAGTACCGGTGAACCGGCGACTGGCTTAGGAGAAGTTTTGTTGTCGGTTTGGGACCTCGACAGTCTGTGTTTGTCTTTTTCTTTGCGTTTTTTGTGAACTCCGGTAGTCTGATTGCTAACAGACGACATTTCAGGGTAATCAAATCTTGATTCAAAATATTTAGAAGCAAAAACATACAGACGCTTAATAGTGCATTGGTTAAATCTAGCACAAAACCGACAGCAAGGCACGTTATGATCTGGGCCTAGGCAAGGAATACAGTACAAATTAAAATCTTTATGAGGTATTTGCTTCCCACAAGTAATGCAATTATTAACTTTTACTGACATCGGTAAGGCACAAAAAGTTTCCCCAACGGGGTACTTAGCTTTAGTTGAAGACTTCGGTTCTGAAACTCGAATGTGAAAATTTCAGGAGTCAGCTGACCGGCACTTGTGAACTGCTTCTGGCACCGCGTGGCAAGAAAGACTGGTCAGCTGCATGTTTTATACCCCCGACGACCTGATGTCATGGAAGAGGAGACAGCAACAGACAGGACCCAAGAATTTGTTATTCAGGCCAACTGAGGGCAACCTGCCAGCAGAATACCCAAATGTAATGACTGCAACAGTGAAACACGAAGAACATCTAAAGAGAAAGGAAGGGTCTCTAATGGGGCTACTTATCGACCCAATGTTTAGACTGCACTTAGGCACATAACCTACAGAATGAAAATAAAAATTTGAGTTCAGACTGGTGGTAAAGTAGTTCTGAGGGTTATGCACTCATTACATATGCCTTGCGCTTCAGGACACAAGTCTGATATATGGCTCAAGGAAGGGCACAGGCTTTGATATGCTGTTCAGACATATGGCTACCCTTAGCAGGATACCTCTACAGTAAGAAATACTGCAACAGTGATTAAGGAATGACAACAAGAGTTAGAGAAGCTGCCAATAAGCCCAAATGATGAATGGTGGGTTTTGCTGGGGGCCTTACAGGGAAATAAGACCATGGCAGCTTGACAAAGTAAAGATTCTGCATTCTGGGAGTTTGGCTATTTGCAAGGTAGAATTTATAGGATGCCATCATGAGAAGTGGGGTCAATTTGGACTTTTCCATATTGAGCGTAATCCCCAGATGACACCATAACTGGAACAAGGAGTCCCTGGCTCAAATTAGTAGATTCCTTGTGGTAATTATGAGCCATTTGTCTAGGTATGGGAACACGCAGAACCCTTGCAGTCAGATGTTTTGCAACCACTGCCATGCATATAAATTCCAGCACTTGTACTGAGCTGCAGGCTGGACTTGTCATAATTCACTGTAATATCTAAAGACAGACAGAACAGCTGCATAAGTAGCCTTGCGCTTTAATAAAAGATGCTTTTGTGGAAGTAGTAACGAGCTAATCTTACAAGTGCAGAAACACCTGGAGCCCCTGCAGCCTGAACTAGGCTGAACATCCAGAGATCTGTGTTGAGACCACTGGGCAAAGTTTGGGCAGAGTTTGGAACGGCCCAGAACCACAAATCTCCTGGACTGATTGCTATCTTTATGTGATGGTCTGCATCCTTGAGATATGCAAAATGCAAAGTCATCCTTCCAGAGGAAAGGTAGCATGGAGTGCACCATAACCATCCAGAACTTGGTCTGTTTGACAAAGCAGTTTAATTTGCTGAAACTGAGAACTGGTCAGAGAGCCTCCTCTTTTGTAAGCCAAAAGAATCTGGAATAGACCCTAGATCTTTGCTGGTCTGATGGGACCTCTTGGATGATGCTGTTGGCTAGCAGCTTTTGGATTTATACGGCTACATACCTTCTCTGACAGGGTGACACACCTGAAAGAAATTTCTGATAATCCTTACAAGTATATAGAGAGAATTGTATAGCCCTGGACATGACTCAACACCCATGCATCTGAGGTGATGGCCTCCCAAGCTTGAGGTGGAAAGCCAAGTGACCTCTTACTATCTCCATAGCAAGGCAGCCAGGCTACCTCACAGAGAAAGATCTGCAGAAGCCTTGGATCCGTTGACTGCCTCTGCATATAGACAAAATCCATTACGGTTCCCAACCACCCTGTGCCACAGACAGCAACTTCCTCGGGGTGTCCTGGAAAAGCTGCTATACTTTACAAAGATTCTCGCCTCCTTTTTGATTCCTGGAGTAAGAGAGGTAAAGCTTACTCCTATGGCAGACTGTCTACTTTTCTCTCTCCTGGCTCAGGTTTCTTTGACTGGCCAAAAAGGGAAGACAAGTCAAATGGAGCATTGATGGATGCCTTAAAGCAGTCCTCAAAAATCTTATGTATGCATCTAGGCATGTCTGTTCAGGGTGATACCGGTGCCTGCTGCGCAAGACATTCCATTGGCTGCATTGGACAACAGCCTCATGGACACATTTGTGATAGACTGGAGGTTCAGTTGTCCACTCTGCAGAGTCTTTTGAGTCTCTGGGGACTGCTGGGTTTTCACCACGACACTTCTGCATCTTTGAAATGAGCGACTACAGTGCCAAGGTTGCTGAACTGTATATTGTCTTTCTCAATCGGTCCAGGGCCTGAAACTCCTTATTCGGTGGTTTGACCAATGAAGTATTTTCCAAGAGATCCTTTATCGGGGCAGCCGGTACTACGATAGCATCAACTGCTGGACCATTACTCAACTGGAGTCTGTCATTAGGTGGGGCCAAAATCCTAACTTGTTTCCTGGGGGGATTGGTTTCTACCACACTGGGTTCCCTCCAAGCTCTGATACAACAGGTTAATAATATCTAGAGGCGGGAACTTCCCAGGATGTGGATGGATCCATACCAAAGGCGTCCAGAAACAGACTCCTCTTGGGAGGGAGCTTTTGCTGTCCAAACCCCATGCTGTCTCAACTCCATAAGACTACTGAAAGAGGCATCATAATGGGAGGATTTGGGAGAGCACTCACCCTCATAAATGTCAGTGTCCTTGGTGACAGAATCTACATGCTTCCTCTTGCACATATTCTTACTGTGTCCTTTCCCATCCAGAGTCTCCAGAGATGACCCAAAAGAAAACAGGGGGCCTTAAAAATGCATGCACACCTAGGAACCGGAAGACATGGACTATCCAGAGTCAGGTGACATGCATCCGCAGGCCCAGAAGTATGGAAAGGGGTAGGATCAGAAGCCACTGCTGACAGTCCCCTCTCCTAGTGAACAGAATCCTTTCCCACAGCATTAAAAGCAAAGGCCAAACCTGGATGCCCAGATTCAGCTCTCCACAGATCAAAGTACCCAAATGAAGCACCAGTATTTGGTGCTAATAGGCCCTGCTCTGACACACATCAGGGCATAATTATTGAATGTATAAACTCCCAACAGGCAAGGATGATTCTGAAATCCAGGTGGCCGACCTTGACCCAAGAGCTACAGCCCCAAACACTAACAATGCTGGAGCAAGTACACAGAGGAAAGAGTCTGCTCCTGAACCAGCCAGGCCATTGCAACTGGCAGGACAGATGGCAGCTCGGCCAGACTCAAACCCTAGAGCTGAAGGTACCAGGAGGAGAAAAGCAATGGCAGGAGCTGAGGCTACTGAAGGATCCCTAGCTGAATCTGGGTCTGCAAAAAACTGCATCAGCTGTACCACATCTGACAGCTTCATGCTCCCATTTGATCTAACAGATTGGGAAAAAGATGCCACCAAAGGTGGTTTTGGAAGAGCTCCTTCTGGAGGTAGGATCGGAAGAATGGACTGGAAAAAAAAAAAAGGGATACACAACTTGCCCATTGATGCAGAAGAATCATTAGCTGAGAAGGGGCCAACAAGACATCTAGTAGACATGATAAGACATCTGTGATCATTGCATCTATTGTTTCGGCAATGCAGCCGTGAGACATGGGAATCTGATACTGGCAAGTCCAGGTGATCGGGGCCGAATAGACATTCATGCCACATATAGTCTGAGCCAAAGACTAGTGAACATTTTGCTTCAATGGATCTTTGTCCAGTGAGGTGGACCACTTGCATTCTCCTTGAGCCTTAGGTCAAGACTTCAGGTCCTTGCCCTGGGACCATATGCTGCCCCTACTCAGACCTCTTACTGGGGAGAAGGAGAAACAGCAGCTGCAGATGGAAGGATCATCCTTTTTATATCCATCTTGGCCCTACGCTTAGAGTTCTGGTCCCAAACACAGTACAGGCAGAACCAAAACCAAGGAGAGCAGTGTCCAAACAATAGATGTAACGATCATGGATGTCTTTTGGGTGTAATTTGTGCCAGTGAGCCAGTCTTCAGCACTTTCTCTTTCTCCATCCTAAAAACACAGCAGATGCATACAAATGCATCTAACTCCAGTAGCAAATCCCTAGCTACCCAACAGCTTGTAACAGCTGAAAATCTTATGTACAACTTTCTTACACACTAAACACTCCATAAATGTATTTTTCTCCCAGAGGAAAGGAAAAAGGTGTGAGCATCCAGACAGAGAAAACAGGAATAGAGAAAAACTAAATGCTCACAAACACCTACACTAAACAACTAAACACTAAAAATCGAGTACAGGATACCAATGACAAGGCTGTATTTATCACAGAATGATACGCTGAGTGAAGCCCACAGACTACGATGAACTCTAAAGGTGGTAAACTAGATCTGGGGAGAGAATTGAAGAGCGGGCAGAGCTCTGACCAAAGACTTTAGAACTGCCAGCTTCTAATCAGAGTTGGGTCCAATAACCCACAGGCTGAAGATGAATAGAAAAGACAAGATTGTACCTTTACTTCAGTGTGCATATGACAGAAACAGGGCAGTTGATTCCCAACTTGAGTGTCATATCCCCCTGGTTTAGGAAGCACTGCAATAAGGGATATTTTTCAATGGTCATAGTGCATTGCTACTGATATGCATGTAGTGAAGCAATGTGCAAATACAGGTACAAATCTATTTGAATAGTTTATAAGCCACAACATTAAGGAAATATAGGCCTGCAACCTTATCTTTGGGGCTTCTATTTGTTCAGAGAACCTCCTCCTTTTTATTGGTCATAGTTAACTAGACAGCTTTTCCTCAAGGTTTAGGGATATTTAAGCTTAAACGGGTCATGGTCTGCTCTGTTTCTTGGTGCATATATGTGTTTGTGGAGGGGTATATCATACAGCTCACCATTCGAGAATGAATGCTCCACCTCAGTAGACATTTTTAATGACAGCTGGTGTCATGATAGGCTGTCTAACATTAGTCCTGCAACATTTACTCTCTCCTTATAAGTTAAAAACTTCCCATGCTAAGTTCCCATGGCCCAAGACTAACTGGTCAATCTTTCTAATCGTAACGGATTTAAATTTCAGTGATGCAACTAAATCCTTTAAGGTTTTATATCTTGCTAGGATGTCTTGATATCTAAACACTTATGCACTTTTACACTTCTTGAACTCTTCCTCCCAATTCCACAAGTTCCTGATTCTGCAATACCCATTACTAAAGTTTTAGCTGTTGCATGGCAACCTTAAAATTTCCAACTTTAAACATTCTCCTAAAATGAATGCTGGACATGCTGCCCTCTGCACTATAAACTGACCTAGCCTACTCTTTAAATAATGTTTTTTTACCTCCCTGGATTTAAAATAACATGTATATGAAAGAGGAAATATATTAATTAATAATAGGTAATTACTAGGCTAAGGCCCTGTGGGACCTTTTTTAGCCTACCCATGCTTCGCAAAGGTGAGAATCAAACCCTGTACCTTGACCATTATGCCAAACCCCTTGCTTTTGATTTCAGTGAGTAGGGAATAGTCTGTTGGTGTTCATTAATTTGAATAAATGAAGTCAGTCAGCAAGCGTGCGAGGAAAAAACTAACTGCATAAGTGGGATGCTGACAATATCAGATATTGACCATAGCAGGGTCCCCTATTAGCAGCAATTATACCATTCCAGCCTTGCTTGAGGGTCTTAACCTCAGAACTTTACACATAATTAAGTCCCTCCCCAGAAGTGCAAGTTTAACTGATTTGACAGACATACCATGAAATAAGAATATCACTGGAAAATGAACATCTTCGGGTGACTGTCCCTCTAAAGGGATTATGGTGAAGCAGCTTCCCACTTTGTATTGGATGAAGAGGCAAAAAAGTTGCAGTAAGGCAGAGCATATTGAATATTTCCTGATCCACTGAGACTGGAAGATCACTCACGAGGTATTAGGATGGACCTGCTAGGCTGTCCACTAGTCAGAAGTTCCCCAAAATGTGCGTTGCCACTGGAAGGTTACACCCTAACCTAAGGCCCACTGCCACACTCCCGTGTTTTTTCACCAAAGGGGATAAAATCTGGTTCCTTTGTGTTTGCTGATGTTCCCAACCTGATATATTCTCTGTATGGCTATGAAACCCAAAGGCAAGATGAAGCGAAATTCCTGCAACTTTAAGGAAATCAGTCATCTACAGGATGTTCAGCTGAAGGCTGGCCTTTGACTCTTTACAAACACCTGGCCAATCTGTCCCTTGAAATTACCCCCCCCCCCCCACTGCAGAGATTAAAAATCTGTGATTACTATTCCTATTGGAAAAGGCAGAATGAAAAAAAAAATCCTGTCTGGAGAAATGGAGATATTAGCCACCAATTTAGATCTCTGCACGACTATGCAAGACAAATTGTGGCCAAAGTTGGGTATGTGCTAGTTGCGACAACTGTGTGAATAACATCCACTGGAGAATTCTCAGGTGGAACCTGGCATAATAAAACATGCTTTCTGCAGTTACCATGAGTCTCAGATCTCAGGATTACCCACTGTTGGGGGGTTCTGATGATAAAGAATTCAAACTGAATGTTGAAGCAAGGATCATCACTGAGGTGGGAGACATAACAATTTTTACCATTTGCCATCTAGACATAACTATTGATTGATGGGATTGAATTTAAAACTTCTAAATGTTTACTGAAATGCCTAAAATGACCCAGAGGTACCAAAAGTAATCTATTGATTGTTGCAGCTAGAACCCAGTCATCAAGGTATGGAAACATGGGGATCCATTTTAGATGCAGGTGGTCTGTGACTACCACCATGCAGTTGCTGAACACTCCTTTGCTATCTTTATTTGGAGGTAGGTATCCTGGTGGTCAATGCAGCATATCCAGTTCTTTGCCTTGAGACAAGGCATAATTGCTGACACTGTTCATCTTGAATTGGGACTTCACAAGCAGGTTTAGGTCACCGGGATCTACCTGAGGTTCTTGTTTTTCTTTGAAACCAAAAAGAATCTTTAATAAAACTAACCCTATTTGGTCTGGGGGGACCTCCTTGATGGGTATTTTTTGAAGTGCAGAAACCTGGCATTCGGTGAGGTGGAACACTTGATAGCAATGGCTTCTGATGGAATAGCCTTTGGTAATTGGTATTCTATTGTTTAGAAATACAATTCCAGCAAGAGTAATTTGTGTGATGGCCATTCATGCTTTTAGGTGCAAAGATAATCCACCAAGACTACCTCCAGAGATGAACAGTTGAGATAATCTGCACCCCAATCTACAAACTGCCTCTAGAGGTGGAGAGTTGTGCAATCCTTCAACACTGCTGAGGTGGCCTCCCTGAAAAGGATTCTCTACTCTGGGTTTTGCAGAACACTTTGATGTCTAGACCTACATCCATTAAAAACAGACCACCTTTGCAATGGCCACTTCTATCCAAGAGGAAGTTGAAGGGCTGATGCTGGGATTTCCAGAACAGGGATTTGGAACCCTTCTGAATCCTGCTGAAGGATCCCTAAAGGTTCTCTTAAACACCCATGGTAGACAATGTCTTCCTATCTTGCTCACATCTCATTAACAACTTCTTGGTCCAGATAGGGAGGACCCATTGAAATGAGGCATTAGTAAAGGATGGTTGAAAGTTTTCTGCAGTTGCATTGGTAGAGCCAGGTGAGGTTCCAAGGAATTATGCCCATGCCTACTGTCCTGTTGGCTACACTGAAACAGATGCATGGAGATTGGTGATCTTAAGCAAGGTAGTGTTTAGTACACTCCAAAGCAAAGTATCAATAACTTTAGCTTGGTCGTGTTAATCTATTCATGTGTATTAAACAGTTTAACACAAGGCAAGTGTGCCTAAGGTACAAGAGTACTTTTGCATCCTGTTTATTGCCCTGGGCTACATGTTTGGAGAAAGGACAGCAGAAGACTGATCCACAAGTCCCATCCACCCCACCCCTTGGGGGTGATGCAACAATCACAGAAACCACCAGAGGCTCTTTAGACCAAATCTACCTACCCTTTAAGAGATGCAAGACATTGTCTGTTTTGTGGTATAGGTTCTACAGTATCTGGTTCCTGCTATGGCTTCCTAAAGACCAATCCTGTAAGATGGTCTGCAGAAGGGACCAACCTAGAGGGAGAGGGCAGAGTCATATGCCTTGAAGAGCACTTCCTTGTCCTGAGACGGTGAGTCAGGTGGCCAAGACCACATCTGCTTCATCAATTATAGGACTACCAAATGAGATGTCTTCAGCAGGGGATCGAGGGGGATTCTCTCCTTCATCCAAGTATACATCAGATGAACTAGGCGCCTTTGGGGAGTCAATGCGCTTGCTTCTTACAAGTTCTTACCAGGAGTCTCCTGCTGAGAATGTGTACAGTCTTTAAAAGTAGGATCGCACTAGCTGCAAATCTCTGGATAATAAAGCTGTACTCTTTTCCTGGGAACCTTAACGAATGGGCTGAATTGCTGCAGGAAGGGCATCTCAAGTGGAGCTGTTTATTTAAATTTGCCTCCAAGGACTGGTGCTTTGTTTTTGTTGGTTCTGAGTTTTGGTTAGCACCTTGCCTCTCCTTCATCGTTGTCTTTGTTGGTACTGTTGGAAGTCCTATTGACAGCATGGGAAGAGGTAAACATCTTCTCCATATTCTTAAAGGCAGATCCGGTGTCTGCCTGCATCGGGGGACCACTCCTTAGAATAGACTCATCCCTCACAGAGGCGGAGGCGCGTAGACCAGGAGGGAAGCCCTAACACTGAGGACTTGGACCATTTTGAGGTAGAGATCAGAACCACTGGCTGAAACAGAAGACCTGGATACAGAGAATAGATCCAAATGAACTTACCTAGCAGACAGTGCCAAAGGCCAAGTTGAGCACTTAGATTAAAAACCCACTTGACACCGAAGGGGCTGGGGTTAAGTTTGTGTTGGCTATGAAACTGCTGGCACCAAAACAGAAGGGGCTAATGGCACTGAAGACAGGATCCAGGCAGAGGCCCAACTCAGACTGTAGATGCAGAAGATGGCACCAGAGAGGGAGGGACAACCCAATCCACCCTAGTAGAACAGGGGAGGGGGGTGGTATGATGCCCATTTCACTTAGCATTTTCAAGAAGGCCCTCATTTCCCCAGTCAGCTTCTGATACACTCCTGAATGAGCTCATAGATTTGAATTTAAGCAAGGCTTGAAGGTATGAAGTGAGTTTTACCTCAGAAAGTTGCCCGATAAGAGACTTTGTAGAAAATTCATTTCTATTGTCTCCAGGACAGGAGATTTTTGTGTCTCTGCTGAATATTATACTGTTTTTATTGGAGGAGGAGGAAGATCTCTGCTCATCACCCTTGTGCTTTGACTCTGCCCTTATCTTTCTTTTTCTCAGGCTTATCTGCATGTTCTGAAGGAAGAAGACCCTTGATTACAAGTTTAGTCTTTCTATCTGGTAAAGACCAGGGGTCAAAATCCCTTACAAACAGAGTAACCCACTTTTAAATGTTCCAGTCTTAAACATATGGCACATCACTTGTATCCTGTGGTGGAATCTTTTACCCACAACTTGAAAATTTCTTAAAGGTTTTATGCATAGTGGATGCAAAACAACGTCCTAAATGCAGTAGGTTAACAAACACTATTAAGAATCACAACAAAAGTACCAACAAGAAATTATTCAAAAACTTTTTTTTTTAATAACTCTAGGGATCGAGAGTATAGGGCAAATAAAGATAAACAGAGGATGGGCACACAACTGCAGCAGAGAAAAGATCAGGTAACTGCAGACAACCACAAAAATGCATTTAAATAGACTAAAGCACAATACGTTAGTAACAGTCTTAAGCATTTTCAGTATGCCTGTTAAGTATGACAGTTGTATTATATTAATACTTACCCCTTTTGCACAAATTCAACATGCTTCTTTGGCAGGATTTTAACAATTTCATTCAATACATAATCTGCACTCAACAGATTAGTTGTAGTCACATTATAATGAGCCTAAGGACAAATAAAACATTAGTTAGCTCCATTATGTACAAACAATACTTTCTGTGCAGTGTGTATGTGTGTGTGTGTGTGTGTGTGTGTGTGTGTGTGCAATATTTATATATAATACTACACACAATTAAAAATTATGTACATGCTTGATCGTATCCCATCGGAAGATATATTCTCGCAAATGGCAACATCTGACACAGATCTTGGCATCAGTACTATCTTCTAGTGTAATTCATATCTGAGGTATACATTTCAGTCATAATATACAATCTTTTTTTCTAAGTTATATCGCAATAAACTTTATAGAGAGCAGCCAGCAGATAAATGTACTCACATTAACGTTTCATCTGAATTGTTGCTTTTCATTTGTCTTCATCCTCTGGGATATGGATCCGGGAAGGATCCAACTCGGCCACATTTCTCCAGCATCGGATCCGAGCTCCATGCTCCTCTCCTACCCATAATGCCCAGTCTCCTTCCTCTCCTCAGACAGAGTTTTGCTGCCAATCATAGCATCTCAACCAGACTCAATCCCTTACCAACCAGACTCAATCCCTTACCCCTTAGCACAATAACTCAGATAGTATCATAGATAGTATCATAAGAAATAACCAGATATGCCAAAGAAAAGGCCATGTCTCTTCCAGTCAGACAACAACACAGCCCATGTAAGGCAGGGGGAAGGGTGGAGGGATGGTTGAAGACAAATGAAAAGCAACAACTCACAGACGAAACATTATGATGAGTACATAACTTTTTTATCTGAAGTTGTCTTCATTTGGTCTACAACCTGTGAAATAGAGTGCCCAGCTACTAAAAACCTGTGAGGCCCTCATGGTAGGATATTCTGTAGCACAGCGGAGCCAAAGGGTGCCCTGCTTTGGGGGAGAAGATCCAACTTGAAATGGGAAATGAAAGTATGTGAAGATACCCAGGTAGCCGCAGAGCAAGTGTTATCAAAGGAAACCCTGGACCAAAGGCAGCTGAAGTAGCCATAGACCTAGTAGAATGCATCTCAACTTGACCTGGCGTTGGCAGTCCTTTGGTTGAATATGCCAAGAGTATACACTGAGATCCAATGAGTAATGGTGACCACCTATACAGGTTTCCCTAAAAAGGGCTTAGAGTAGTAAACAAAAAAGTTGATCAGACTTGCAAAGGCCTTCGTTCTGTGTAAGTAAAAGTGTTAATGGTCTATGAACATCCAGCAGGTCCAATTTATACTCTCTCTTATTCTGAAAATTCAGAAAAACAGGGAGCTTGATCAGGTTATCAATGTTTGATTCTGAGACTACTTTCCTAAGAAAAGAAGGATTAGTGCGCAAAGATACCCTGTCTTTATGGAAGATCATGTAAGGATCATGTAAGGAGGCTTAATCAATAAGGCTTGAAGCTCTAATACTCTTTTAGCTGAAGTAATGGCAATTAGGAAGGCCGTCTTCCAAGACAGGATCTGCAGATCCACTGAAGCCGAAGGGGGAAGAAACCAAGACTTAAAGGACCACTGTAAGGTCCTAAGGAGGTGTTGGGTCCTTGATTGGTGGCCTAAGAAGAAAAGTACCCTTCAGAAAAGTTTACAGAGCATAGAAGAGGGCAGAGAAGCTGAATTATCCCCAATGTGGAAGTTAGATATAGCCACCAGCTGAACTTTAACCATAGAAAAGCTGGCACCCTGTTGAAAAATAACTGCCAGAAACTCTAAGATAGCAGGAACTGGGGCAGTGAAGGGATTCAAATCACGTTGATGCCCAAATCGAGAAATGTTTTCACTTACTCGAATAAACCTCCCTAGTGGAAGATTTATGAGCCACGACCAAAATCTTTTTAACCAGAAAAGATAGCCCGGGAGCCCTATCATGGGAACTGGAGCAGCCAAGCGGTGAGCTTCTGACTGGATGTGGGATCCAACGTCAAGGAAGGACACAATACATGAGACCACAGAGAAGGGGAACCATACTTGGCAAAGCAGAAGCGGGGCAATGAGGATGACTGAATTCCCCAGCAATTGCGCTTTCTGAATGAGCTTTGGAATAAGGGAAAGTGGAGGATAAGCATATAGAGAAGACCTGAGGGCCATGTATGAACCACAGAGTCTCTGTGGGACTCCCCTGGAGGGGGTTCAGAGGGAAGAACCTGCTGCGCTTTACATTGGAAGGAGAGGCAAAGAGATCACAGCAAGGCTGACACTACTTTAAAAAGATGTTTCACTACTGAAGGATTCAGAGACCACTCGTAAGGCATAAGCATAGACCTGCTAAGCCTGTCCGCCAGAATGTCAGATCTCTCTGGAATGTGCGTTGCCAGCAGAAAAAGGCCAGTGGAGATAGCCCACTCCCACAATCTCATGGCTTTGCGGCAAAGAGGATGAGACCTGGTTCCCCGCTATTGCTGTACCAGACTACTGACATGTCTGTCTGAATGACAATCGTCCCTAGAGGAAGATGGGCATGAAGAGCTTACGACACCAAAAGCACAATCCTCATTCTCCAGATATGCAACCGGGTTCTCCAGGGAGGACCAACATGCCTTGGACCATCCATCCCAAGCAAAGCCCCCCTACCTGAGTAGGAAGGCATGTGTGGTCACCTGCAAAGGAGGTCAAGGGACTAAATCCAACAGCGAAGAGAATCCCTGCAGGCTTGAGACAGACAAACAGATGGGATAATGGTAGATCTAGAAATGACCACTGGGCCACCACAGTCCATTGGAGCACCCTCATGTGTTACTGACCTGTGGGTACGAGGGTAACTGTGGCCACCACCATGGACCCCAATGCTCTTAAGACAAATTCCACTGGGGGAGATTGAGCTAAAGGATGCACACGACATGATGTTTGAGGGACTGAAGTATGGCTGGTGTCAGAAAAAAGTACAGTTTTGTACCTACCATAAATGTAGATGTTCGAGGATTCCCTTGCTGCAGTCCTGACTATTGGGTATAGTCCGCGTCCCAGTCGGCCCGAATACCAGAGTATAAGGCTGACGTCGGTCATGGCGCCTTAGACTGACGTCAGTACGTCAGGGTACTAATGCGCATGACCGACGTCATTTCCTCAGTCTTTTCTTGCCCCAGATGTCAGAAGACCCAAAAAGACAAGTCCCAAAAACAACCTGCACCAAAAAACATGTACAATATATACAACAATATATACAAAAAATATAAGCATGTAAACTCACCTACACAACCAACCCAAAACACAGAGGGGAAGGAGGGAGGGTAAATTGGACTGCAGCAAGGGAATCCTCGAACATCTACATTTATGGTAGGTACAAAACTGTACTATGTTCTTCGCCTTCCCTTGCTGCAGTCCTGACTATTGGGTAGAATCCCAAAGCAGAGGTAAGGGAGGCTGGCAAATTATAAAGTAGCAGGAGCTGACAACATGCCTTGTAAAACAGCTGTGGCAAAACCAGCCCTAGTCTTAGAGTATATAGGCAGGTGATAATGCCTAGAGAAAGTATGCACTGAACTCCAAGTAGCTGCTTCCAGAATATCCTTAGTTGCCACCCCCCTTAGAAATGCTGTTGAAGTGGCAGTAGCCCTAGTGGAATGAGGCCTAATCCCAGCTGGAACCTCTTTGCCATGATGGGAATAACAAAATGCAATGCAAAAGCCAATCCACCTAGAAATAGTTTGCTTTGACACAGGCTTGCCCTGTGAACTCAAAGCAAAAGAAACAAGTAACTGCTGAGACTGCCTAAAAGTCTTAGTCCTGTTCAAATAATAACGCAATTGCCTGTGTACATCTAAAGTGTGCAAAATCTTTTCCCCTTTATTTTGAGGATCTGCAAAAAACGTAGGCAAATGAATAGTTTGGTTTAAAGCCACACTAGAAACCACCTTAGGCATAAAGGAAGGATTAGTACGTAATGAAACCCTGTCCTTATGGAAAACCAAAAAGGGCTCTACTGCCATAAGGGCCTGCAACTCAGACACCCTTCTTGCAGAAGTAATAGCTAACAGAAAAGCAGTCTTCCATGACAAATATTTCAATTCAGCAGTAGCTGCAGGCTCAAAAGGTTGTAGAGTAAGTTTTTCCAACACAAAATTGAGATCCCAAGCAGGAGTAGGAGCTCTACATGGGGGTCTTATATTCTTTGCCCCTCTAAGAAACTGCTTGAACAAAGGATGCGAAAACAAAGGTGGGTCACAATCATAGTGAGCTGAAATTGCTGCAGCATGAATCTTTATGGAAGAGAAGGACAAACCTTTGTCCAATAATTCAGTAAGATATTGAAGAGCCACACTCAAATTAGGCTCTGAAATCACCAAATTCTTTGCTGTACTCCAAAACAAAAATCTCTTCCATTTTCCACCCTCCTAGTACTAGGCCTTCTAGCTTCCATAATCACATTTAAAACTTGTTGAGGAAGCTGAGACCTACTGTGCTTCAACACAGAATATGCCAAGCTGTGAGAAGAAGAGATTGAAGCTTGACATTGAGCAGATGACCGTCCTTCTGAGATAACAGATGAGGAATCAGAGGTAAAGGCCATGGAGGCTTCTTTACAAGACTCCTTAGAAGTGGGTACCAGTGTTGCCGAGGCCAATCTGGAGCTATCAAAATCATCCTTGGCCTGTCTTGTCTGACCTTTAATAATACCTTTGGAAGAAGAGGCAGAGGTGGAAAGGCATAGACATGAAGGTTTTTCCAACTGAAAGACAGAGCATCCACTCTTCAAGCTGTGTGATGAAACCCCTTTGTGCAATACTTTGGCAGCTGGTGGTTTAGTGGAGAAGCGAACAGATCTATGTCTGGAGTTCCCCATGACACTGTCAATTTCTGAAATACATGAAGATCCAGTTTCCACTCGTGGGGATCCATGATTTGTCTGCTTAATACATCTGCTAGGGAGTTCTGTGCTCCTGGCAGAAACCTTGCCTGAAGAGTCAGTTGCAGGCTTAACGCAGTCTCCCATAAAATCATTGCTTGCCTGCATAGAGGATAAGAATGTGTTCCCTTGCTTGTTGATGTACCACATGACAGTTGTGTTGTCTGTTAGAATCAACACCTGCCCTGGAAGAAGTAACTCCTTGAACGCCATCAATGCAAACTGGACTGCTAACATCTCCTTCATGTTGATATGTAGATGCTGTAGTCTGGCAGGCCACTTGTCTTGTATCCACTTTCCATTTAGATGAGCTCCCCAAGCAGTGTCCGAGGCATCTGTCGTTAAAATCTGACTCGCCTCTGGCGGGTCACAGAGAGTCCCTTGTTTAGGTGACATTCCTGAGCCCACCACAAGAATTCCTTTTGAAGGCAAGGTATTATTTGAATGACAGTGTCCAAATCTTGGCAGTGCTGTGTCCATACATTTTGAGATACCATTGCAGCTTCCTCATATGCAGTTTGGCATTGGGAAGCACCAGAATACAAGATGCCATGAACCCTAATGCTTGAAGGACTGTCCTTGCAGTCAGCACGGACTGATGAGATAGTTGATGGAAGTAAAATGACAGACTCTTTTGTTTGTCCGGGGTTAAAAAGGCCATCTGGGCTGCTGTATTCAGTCTCACACCCAGAAAGCACATGTCTTGAGAGGGTACTAGACTGGACTTTATTTCGTTCACAGAATACCCTAGGCATCTTAGCACTGCTATGACATATTCCAGATGCTGTAGAAGGTCTTCCTTTTCTTGAGCCAGAATCAGGCAGTCGTCCAAGTAAGGATAGATTTGAATGCCTTGAAGCCTGAAGTAAGCTATCACTGGAGCCAGAACCTTTGTGAATACTCTGGGCAGTAGATAAGCCAAAGGGCAATGCAGAGAACTGATAATGAAAATCTCCAGTTCGAAACCGCAGATACTTTCTGCAACTTAGCCTTATAGGCACATGAAGGTAAGCTTCCTTGAGATCCAAAGTTACCATCCAGTGATCCTTGCCCAGCAGAGGTAACAGTTGCTGTAACGTCAACATCTTGAACTTGGGAATGTCCAGATAAGTGTTGAGGATAGATAAGTCCAAAATTGGTCTCCACGTGTTCCCCTTCTTTGGTACTAGGAACAGAATAAAATCCGAAGCCCCTTTCTGATACAGGGACTGGCTGAATGGCCCCTATCTGGAGTAACTGAGAAACTTGCTTGTGAGCCTCTTTTCTTTGTGGAGGAGGAACATCTGGCATGCCTTTGAAAGGGGCATTGTGTGGAAATAAAATCTGTAACCGTGATGAATGATATCCAGCACCCATCTGTCTTGAGTGATTAAATCCCAATTTTCTTTGAAAAGAGACAATCTTCCTCCCAAAGGAGCTGTCAGACGAGAATCCACTGGCAGCTGAAAAGGCAGGTCATTGGTTCTGCTTACGAAAGGACTGACCCCTGCCCTCACCAGAAGTCTGAGCAGGTGAACTGTCTGATCTAGGCCTAAACGAACCTTGAGCCCTGCCCCTACCACGTCTAGACCTACCCCTAGACTGGGAACCATAAGCAGGATATGTCCACCCCTTAGCAGGCCAATTTCTACTAAACGAGGCTGCACCTGCAAAAAATCTTTAACAGTCTGCATAGACTTAGCTTTGTCCTCCATTTTCTTTAAAACTGCTTCCACAGGCGGTCCAAACAACACATCAGACTGTAAAGGAGCATCCAAAATCCTGGTCTTAACATGCTCAGCTAAATTCTGATCCTTCAACCAGGCATGTCTGCGAAGAACAGAACTAGTAGCAGCCACCCTCGAGGAGGCCTGAACAGCATCAAAACCACACTGCAAAGAATGCTTACCCACTTGTTCAGACACATGAACCAAATCCAGCAATTCTTTACACTCAATACCTTCCGCCAAAGCATCCACCTTAGATTTCAATTGTGAAAGGAGATAATTCTGATATTTCAGCATATGAAACTGACAATTCAACGCCCTCATGGCTAGAGTGGAAGAAGTATATACTTTCTTACCCCACCTATCCAAAGCCCTAGCCTCTTTATCAGAGGGTACAGGATTTTTAACCACAGAAGCTTTAACACCTTTAGGCCCCTGAGAAACAGTTTCTGGGTCCGCCCTGGGACTCTTAAACAAATACTTATGAGCTTGGGCACCCTATAATACCTATCAGGCTTAACAGGAGCAGGAGGCAAGGAGTCCGGGTTCAGAGAAGCCTCTGCCAAAACATCCTCCACCACATTCAACACAGGAGGAATAGCTAAGGGCCTATGCTGGGGTAAAAACAAGAATTCCCTAAGCCTTTTCCTGGAATCAGAGTAATCTTGGCCTTCCCATTTAAAGTGCTCCCTCATGGAGTGAAGAGTCTCTGAAAATGAAAAATCCTCAGGAGGAGAAGCTGTAGGAGTGGAATCATCCACATCAGAATCAGAATAAGTAGGAAACTCTTGCAAGTCTTCCACAGAAGACTCTGAAGCCTGTGAACACTGTTCAAAACTATCAAATTCCTGTTCCACCCTAGGCCTCTTGTCAGGTGGGGCATAGAACCTCTAATCAGAGTAATCAAATCTTCTGCCATTTTAAGCATATGTTTCTTAGGCACAGAGCCGAAATGCTAGGAGAAGCCCCACAGAAGCTGAACTTGGCCTACCTCTAAAGAAGCTTTGGCAACAGAAGGAGAGGCCCTAACTACCTTGGGAAGAGAGGGAAGAACAGTTACCTGAGAAGCCCCCTCAGCCTGGCCTACCTCCTGAGAGGGCACATCCTGTAACAGTAAAGTATCTGCCTGAGACTCCATAGAGACTCCTGGCAAAACCTCTGGCTCCCCTGAGCCTTCTAAAGGACCGACGTCCGGGACTGCCGGTTCCTCACCCCTAGGCTTCACTGTTTTGTCCTTGCGCTTCTTGGATGAAGCAGGCGTCGGAGCACCCGACGGCATATTATAATTGCAACGCTTCCCAAACACTAACCTAGCACAATCAAGCCTCCTCTTAATAGTGCGCTTGTTAAATCTAGCACAAGAGCGGCAACCAACAACGTCGTGCTCAGGCCCTAAACAAGGTATACACAATGTATGATAATCCCTATGCGGTATCTGCTCCCCACAAGAAATACAGTTATTCACTTTTTCTGACATCCGGTTAAATACTGAGGCAAGAAAAAACCAAAATGTTCTAACGGGTAACTTAGCCCACTCTGTTTCGGTCTGAAACTCCGGTTTCGGAAAATCTCAGAACGCCAACCTGCACTCGCAAAATTGCTTCTGCATCGGACCATGCGGCAAAGACTGAGGAAATGGCGTCGGTCGTGCGGATTAGTACCCTGGCGGACTGACGGCAGTCTAAGGCGCCATGACCGGTCTCTGGTATTCGGGCCGACTGGGACGCGGACTATACCCAATAGTCAGGACTGCAGCAAGGGAAGACGAAGAACATCCTTGATCTGAATGGTATCTAATCAGGCTCCAATGAAATCCAGAACTTGAACTGGTTCTAACAGGAATTTGAGATTTATGGTGATGCCTAACTGGCAGGTGGTCTGGATAAGGAAATCCCTGGCCTGGCAGAGTCTACGCCTGGAAGGAGAGGAAAGGAGCTAACTGTCCAGGTAGGGGAAGACTTGGAAGCCCTGCAGCCACAAGTGAGCTGCTACCACCATCACGTTGGTGAACACCCTGGGACCTGTGGTGAGACCAAAGGATAGCTTTCTAAACTGGTAATGATTGGTCCTCAGACAGTGCGCCTGTCCATTTAAATGTGATAGCTTCAGTCATGAAGGTCTAACTGAGCACATCCAGTCATTCTCCTGCAGGAAGGGCCGGATAGATTGCAGTGTGACCATCTGGAATTTCATCTTGGCAAAGGACAGGTTCAGAGTACAGAGATCCATAATTGGTCTCAAGTCTCCCATTTTCTTCGGCACTAAAAAGAACATGGAATGCATACCTAATCTGGACTGGTCTGGGAGGACGGGCTGGATGACTCATTTTTCGAGCAGCATGAAATTTCCAGTGCTGCAGCCTCCTTTTGCACGGGTGGGACATCTGGAAGGTGTCTAAGTGAAGGGTATAGAAAACCCTCTGGATATGATTTGCAACACCCAATCATCATCTGTTATAGCTCCCAGGCTATTAGGTGAAGTGAGAATAGACCACCCCCCCACCAACTGCCTCCAGGACAAGCAGCTGGGCAACCCTTTAGGGCTGCTATGCAGGCCTATCTGGGAAGGAATCCAACCTGTGGTTCCTCGGACCCCCTCTGCCGCGAGGGTGGCATCTGTCAAATCTCCCTCTGCCTCTGGAGGAAGGAGAGTCCTGAGCATCCTGGAAATAACCCTGAGAATTCCAGAACCACATCTTCGCTCCTCGATTCCTGGAAAAGGTTTGCTGAGGAGTTTGAAGCGGATTCAAATGGCAGACAAGGTCTTCCCGTCCTTCTTGCTCTGAACCTAAGTGTCATGCAGTCTTTCCAAAGAGAGTGGAACCATCATATGGGGCATTCGTAAAAGACGCCTTGAAGGGCTACGAAAAGGTACAAAGTTGGAGCCAGGTGTGACACCAGATGGCAACAGGTGCTCCAGCCACTCTAGCGGCATCTTCAGTCGCGTGAGATAAAAGCTGCATAGAGGTATTGGAAATGGAGGGGAGTGGCCATCCAGGAGGAAAAAAATCTTCTTTTCCTCTGCCGACATGGACCCCTGGGGGCAGGTCCAGCGATCTCCTTAACCAGGTCATGCTGGAGCCTGATGACGTGAGCCATGTAGTTCAGTGCATGTACACAAAATGTTGAAGCATAAACCTGCTTCCCAAAAATGGTCCATGGTCCTAGACTCTTGGTCCGGTGTTGGACCATGGAGCTCTGTGCTAGATCCTCCTTGGTGGCTGCTGCCACCACCATGGCATTGACAGGGGGTCCTTTAGAGTAGTGAGGTTTATCAGAAGGGGCACTGAAGATCTTGTTAGGGCACTTGGGGATGGGCTCCACAGTGCTGGACTCCTTCCACACCCAAGATGTAATAAGATCCATCAGGGGATCTGTGGGGGGGGACGGGGACAGCCAGGATGTAGAGGGTCCTGCACCAAACACCTCCAGGAACACTGACTAGTCCTGGCTGGGTTTTTGGGCAGATGACCCCCAACGCTGATGAAAGATCTCCATAATGTCTCCAAAGAAGACCTCTGGGAGTAATTGGGGAGAATTACTACCCTTCCTCCACGCCAGTGTCCTCGATGAGAGACTCCAGCAGGGAGTCTACGTGTCTCCTTTTACACGCATTTTCGAGGAACCTCCCCTAAGGGGTGGTCTCTGGGGCTGACTCAAACATCCACCTGTCCCTGTGGGGGGAACTCCCTGGGGCGGAGGGGTGGCAGGCTGTCCCTGAGAGACAGAGGGAGCCAGGATGGACTTGGAGGATGAATTTGTCATGGGTCTCGATGGGATCGAGACTCTCCACCACGTCAAAGGCAGGAGGAGAATGAACCCCTGGAGCTGGAGCTACAATCAGGTCCGTAATGCCCTGGATCAACTGGGGAGCTGAAGCCGAAACTCCAGGTCCCCAAGATTCTGAGTGGAAGGCCTGGCTCCAAAAAACTCTGAGCTGAAACCACCCCTTTGGATCTGGCAGCGAGGCTACGGCTCCAAGAGCTGGATGGCTTTGAGCTCATCGGAGCCGACAGACCCCTCGACGCCAAAGAGTCCTCAGACGAAACGGCTCCAAAACTGGGGGTTGGCACAGAGAAGGAGTGATTGGGATGAAGGTGGACTGTATGCCCCCAGCCCTGGAGGGGGGGGGGGAGCCAAGACTCCCATCTGTATCTGTGTGCAGATGAATATCATCATCCTGTCCACCTTGGTTTCGGAGAAGTTGTGGGTGGATCTGGCAGATTAGGCCACCAACACTGGCCTAGACAGGCAGTGAAGTGAAGCTGACAGTGGTGAATGGCTACAAGACATCTCCAGCTCCAGGGAGAAGCAAGGGGAATGGGGCAGAGGGGAACTTAAGCCTAGAACCAGGTGAAATTTTGCCAGTGGCTAGGAAGAGGAGGAGCACTTCTCTCCATCCCTGGTCCTCTTGGTGGGAGGTTGAGTCCCAGAGGCTGGAGCGGATGCAGTAGCAGAAGCGGCGGAAGAGGAAGCTTGGGCATCTGCAGTAGGCTGTGGAAGGAGGCCCTTAAGTTTAAGTTTATTCCTCCTGTCGATCAATGCGTGGGGAATGCATACCGCATGGATTGAACAGGAGGAAATGAGGTGTTGGGCCCCTAAGCACACGACGCACAGTGTGTGGCAATCCACAGGGGAAATATTATGGCCACATTGTGCACTTCCTAAACCCTGGTTTGGGTGTCTCTGCCATAGTAGTGGAGAGAAAAACCCACCAGCAGACACACACAAAGGAAAGTACAGAGAGATAGAAACTGGAATTTTTTTTTTCTTTTTTTGCTATATAAACTGATGCCTGAATACAAGAAAGGTAGGGGGACTATGAGAAAGGCGAAAAATTTAGAAATACAAATCACTTACCCAAAAAAAAAGCCTGGAGCAGCAGACCACAATGCTTGTTATGAGATCTGAAGGGAGGAAGGAGGCTGTGGCATTATGGGTAGGGGAGGAGCTTGGAGCTCGAATCTGTTGATGGAGAAATGTGGCCAAGTTGGATCCATCCCGGATCTGTATCCCACAGGTTGAAGACCAAATAAAAACAACTTCAGATCTGTAGTTCACACAATAACAGAGTTGCTAATTTTTGGAAAATGACTTCTTGGAAAAATGTTAACTATTTCACAAGTTTTAGTCCCATCATTTTTGGGCCATCATTTCACAAAACACATTAAATGAATGTCAAAGTTGTACCCCCATTAAACACATCAAATAAAATGGGAGAAGCTTGATTCAATGGGCAGTTGCTTCCAAAATGATCGTCTTACTAATTACTCTGTTAATGTGAGCTGTTCCTTGTGCTCTAATGAACAGGAAGTACAGTATCTGTAGATTAAAGCATATGACAAGAATTAGTGGACACCTAACTAGTGAACTGCATTGGCATTAGACAGTACTAAACGATTTACACCAGCACAAAACAGTAGCATTAACGGTTACAATGTAGTCAGCAGAATGAGATACTTGAAGGCAGTGAAACAAAATAGAAATTAAAGGAGAACTACCATACAAGTTGATCTTCAAGATCATCTTCTGCAATGGGAAGAATATCTGGCTAAACTCTTCTTATGCCCCCTTTTCTGGCTTTTTCTTAATCTCGGGCTGCCATGTTTAGCACTACTCCCCCATCTCCTTAGTCCATACCAGCATCTCAGCCCTGTACTAGAAGCCCCCCTTCGGACTGATACTCAAACCAATGGTCTACAATATGTAAGAAAATACACTAACTCAAGAATATAAAAATCAGATTTCAAAACTGCTTTCAAGACCCTGCTGTTGTGATGCAGATGAAGTAAGTGGTTGGAAGGCAAGAATAAAGCACCCAGTGCAGACCACTCTCTCAACTTCTTTATCATTCTGTTTGGTCCCCCCTGCCTCAGCATCTAGATAATCACACCCAGTAATTTCATGGCTTTGCTCACCTTACTCAGATTAGTTGTAGTCATTACCAGTGTGTGGTGGATGCAAGAGCTGAGTGGTGCTGTGCCACTGCCCTAGATGATGGATTGGCTTTTTCTTCTGCTCCTAATCTCCCTATGTCATACCTTGAGAACCGCTTTTGGGTGCAGCATGCATTGAGTTGAAGTCACATGCACAAGCTGTCCTTCACTATCAAACCTACTCTCCCTAACAACTTCCCTTCCATCCAGGTTCCCAGTCTCAACTGATGCATCAATGACATGTGCTCAAGACACACACTTCTTTCGCAGGGATGGGAGAGCAGAAAATGGCCACTTTTTCTATCCTTCCCAACTCCTTCAGCTGATGAGCCACTAAATGAATCCAAGTATTCTGTGCAGTAGTCAGGGTCCCAATCCTACTATGCCACAAAGCCAGGAAAATACAGATACAACTTACTCTGACAGCTTCAAGGAAAGCCTCAGAAAAAAAAATCAAGCTCCTCATATAGGAGCTTAAATAAAAGACTGACAAAACACACTGCAACAAGGCATTATAAACTTTTGGAGTAAAGACAGACTAAGGTGCTTGGAAAAAGAATGCAAAATTGACTAACTGGCTATTGCACATAGACAATTTCCTGAAACTTAGGGGACGTTAGCCCTTCATATGCTGTCTGGCACTGAAAAAAGCACATGAAGAATGTTGTGGATCCAAATGGGCAGTGTTCATGCAATAAACAACGTGAGAGGATCCTTGGGGGGGGGGGGGGGGGGGCAATTTGAGCCCACATTCAGGGCATTTCTTGAAAATTAGAGATTCAGCCATAATAATTAAACCATCGAAAAAATACTATTCAAAATACTATAGGCAAATAGTCTTGACAAAATCCTAAAACACTATGAACACTAGAAAGCACTAAAACACCATCTTAGATCCATCTCCAAGGAAAAGGTTAATTGCTAAGACACTGTTAAATACTAAACACTATCTTAACCTATATCTGTGAGGAACACTAAGTATACTAAGACTAGAGGGAAACGAGTATTCCAGTAGAGGAGTAAGGTAAGGGGTTTTAAAATATCTTAACTGAAAACTTTTCTAGAATCAAAAGGATACAAGAGCCCTTGAGAACATGTCTCAGTAGGCAAACAAGATCTTGGCACTGGACTGGAGTTCAGGAAATTATGGTTATGGGAGGAGTCAGAACCTCGGAACTGTAAAAGCTTCAAAATTAGTGCAGAGGACAGATCCAGTCAAATCTAATGTCCCATATGTTGTATCGGACAAAAACAGACAACACTGGATCTATGTATATACTTGAGGCTAGAGGCTAACCATACTGCACACATTAAACTTGGATGACTGGGTCTAAAAGTTTACTGTGGCTAATTTTGGCATAAACACCACAGGAAAAGACTCAAACCTAGACGGTAAATGAATATAGCATTTCAAACATCCAATAGGGCCAAGCTTTGGTAATACCTTGCAAAGACTTCAATGACCAAGAACAAAGGCATCCAAAAAAAAAGCAAGTTGAGCAATCCACATTTTCCCCCCATGCAGCACAATGCAGAATTTATGTCCAGCAGCATCACCCACAAGTCCTGCAACAAAATGTGTTTCCACAAAACATTTGAGACTAAACCACTGTGTTTCATACCATAGGCACACTTAATAGTCCCACATTTTCTGCTTTAATATTAGTATACAGATGACTGCTTATACAGTCTCTTGATAACATTGTACATTGTAGTCCTGTATCCATTGAATTGAAATTAGTTAAAATTTTGTAAAATGGTAGATGTATAGTGTCGTCACTTCATCCTGCATTGATGATGCATTGGGCCACAAAGTTGATTCCACTCTGTCCTATCAGCTGCTGCTTCTTTAATTTCCTTCCAAGTGATATTCAGCCAACAGAGGTCTTGTTACAATTCTTTTCCAGTTTTGTTGCAGTCTGCCTGGTCTTCTCTTGTATCCACAGTTAGCTCCCAGTTGAGGGATTGTATAAGAATTCTGCTAGTATCCACATAGTTATAAACATGACCAAACCAATGTAGTCTTCCTTCCATCGTGATCTTTTCAACTTTCCGTAGTTGCGTTCTTTCTTTGACACACTGTTTTTACTTTGTCCTTCCACCATGTTCCCAAAATGCATCCTAACCATTTATGATGAGCAGCCTCAAGTTTCCTTATGGCTGATGCTGTGATTGGCCATAGCTCAGCGCCATACAAGAGTGTAGACAGCACCAGTGCTTGGCATAGCTTCACCTTTGTGGAAAGTGCAATGTTTTTTGATCTCCAGGATTTTGGATAGTCTATTGAAAATGCGGCAGTTGCTTTTCTAAGTCTAACTAGAACTTCCTTCTTGCAGTTACCTGTATGAGAGATTAAACTGCCCAGGTAGCAGAAGTTCTCTGTTATATCTAATATCGATACGACAGCCATTATATGTCTGCATTTGTCAGGATTCATTTTGAGGCCTACTTTCCCCACCTTGTTTCTCCACTGATGTGGCCATTGTTTGCATTCCACTTCATATTGTATCAGTAAGAGCTATCTCCTGTCTATTAAGAGAAAAAAGATCAATAAGAGCTAGGTCTTCAGAAAAGTCCAAGTCACATAGCTTGTCAATGATCACCAAAATGTCCAAACCTAGACACCAGGAGGACTAGTACACAAAAAAATCCACTCCAAATATCCGGGCAAATCAGTTTATTCCAAATGTACAAAAGCTGTACAGATGATTAACGCTTAACTAGATCACCACATTTTCGTCCTCACCAAACAGGACTTCTTCAGATATTTCTGGAACAACTCATTGCCGCTATATAAACCCCTCCCAATCAAATACAATTATGCAAACGCTAATTGAACAATCAAACAACCTAACATTTAATACCATGAAAATGCGGTGTTTAAAATCCTTCTTAAAAAAATAAAAAGAAATCGAACTATACATTTAATATATTAAAAATAAATAAAACATTGAACAAGTATAGGCATTATTAAAATACTTAACCAATAACAACAAAATGTTTTCAGAGATTGGCGGATCTGAGCTTAAGAACAGGAGCTAAGGAAATTGGTTTCCAGTTTTAACTGCCAAAAGAGCTCTCGGAACTCTAATTGTTTCCCAGGGACCCCCCCTGGGATCAAGTTCCACTTTTAAAGTCACAAAAAAAAAAAAAAAACACTGCCATTGTACATGAAAGACTGTGCTTATATAAAGCATGATTTCCATCTTGTTTTTTTATATCATTAAGGTGTTCATATATACACCTTTTAAACTTCCTAGTGGTCTTTCCTATATAGAAAGCACTACATGTTTTACATATAGCAATATAAATCACTCTTATGGTATTCCCAGTTGGAAAAAAACATTAGTTGTAAGCCTTATTTTCCTCTCCTTTAAATATAGTGAATCCCCCTGCATTATATGGGAGCATTGGGAACAGGAACCACACTTGAAAGGTCCTCTCCTATTTAATTTAGTTTTTCAACTAACATTTCTTTGATGTTTCTACCCTTCCTATACGTAAATTTAAGGGGGGTCTTTAAACAATCTATCTAGGTCAGAATTATATGAAAACATTCACCGAAAACGTGGTGATCTAGTTGAGCGCTAATCATATGTGCATTTTTTTGTACATTTGGAATAAACTGAGTTGCCCGGATATTTGGAGTAGATTTTTTCATATACTAGTCCTCCTGGTGTCTAGGTTTGGACATTTTTAGTGCTTTGTGCTGTTTTCTGGACACTTTTGCCTCCTTGCTTTATAGTTTGTCATTGACCCATTCCAGGTCAACTGAGTTCTGATGTAATGCTTTCTGCATGACCCAATCAATAACTATTAAGAACAATAAGGAAGACAGTATACAGCAGTCATACAACAGGGCCATCGCAAACCAGTCAATGTACTCATTCACCTGAACGGCGCACTTGCTGTCTTGATACAGACTAAGAGTGCAATGAATTTGGAGGAATCCCATATTCTGCCAATGTGCCATAGTGATGGTCTATGTATGCAGTCAAAGGCTTTTTTTGAAGTCTGCAAAGTTAAGAATGACTTATTTCTTCCACGCTGTTGCTTTTTCTATAATTTGTCTTTGTGCAAATATCTGAGCAGTGCAGGACTGACCTGATCTAAATCCAGCCTGTTCCTGTCAAGTCTGTCATGAACTGCTCCTTTCAGTCTATTCAGTAATACAGTGGCAAAAACTTTGCCTGGGACTGACAATGTGATTCCATGCCAGTTTGTGCAGTCTCCAAGATCTCCCTTTTTTGGAGAAGGGAAGATGCCATTTTTCCACTCAGTGGGTACCTTTTCTTGAGTCCATATGTTGTTCAAGAGACATGTTAAATATTCCACTGAAGATGTAAGATACTTTAGCAACTCTGTATCTGGTCTGTTCCAGGAGATTTTGCAGTCTTTAGTTTGGCTACGGCTTCATTTACTTCAATCTCGCTATCTACCAAGTTCACATCCTGAATCATTGCTGACACTTGGCCATCACTGCCAAAGTCATGCAGAACATCTGGTGTGGGGCAGTTTAGGAAAGATTCAAAATGTTCTTGCCATGTCTTTAATTGTTCCTCTTGTGTTTTTGCAGTTTTTCCATTTGCTAACCTAATAGGTATATCATATAGTAATACACAATATATAGATAAAATAAGTATTACAGATGTAGAGTGTAGAGGCTTTAAATGTTGCTTCTGTAGTACCACTATTTGCTAGCAAGTACAAAATTATTAAACTTGCCTATCATAGAAGCATATTCCTTATTTGGCACGGTCAAATCATCATAAAAATGTCTAGATAACAATCTGACCTCCCTCCTCAGAAGCAATACAGGTCACTATCCAACAGAACTGAGCGTTTGTGAAACCTTACCAAGTCCCCAAGGACAAGTAAACTGCATCTCATTTGCAAGTAATTCCAAAAAACAAAACAATTTACTTCAAAATCTCAAAGGATACAAAAGCTAACTGGGGATATCAATCTGGATAAGACACTATGCCTCTATTTTGCTTTTCACTCCTCACCGCCTTCATCTAATAGAAGTACCTCCTACCTGTAAGTTCTAGGAAATTCCAAAGGGGAACCCATACCATTAAAATAAATTTCTTTACAGCAACCTCTGAAAGGAACACACCATCTGCATTTCTTATAAACACAAGTCTATGGAAAGATGTGGCAGTGAAGTATTGTACCAAACCATTACTTGGGAGTGAGGTAGCAGAATGAATGCCAGCCCCGGTTATTCTGTGCCTGCAACAGAAGGCTCAACATGACTAACTTCAGCAATTCGTCCATCCACTTTGAAGAGTCAAGATGCAAAATATGTCTCACAAAATAACAGCCTAGGTGTAAACATCTTTTATCCCATGTACCCTGACTAATGGTGGAAGACAAAGGTATTTCAAATCTAGCACTGACAAAAGATGTACTTTTCCCCCAAGTTGCCTTAAGGTTTAGTTCTTTCATCTTGGATAGCTCCCTGTGCAGCTTAAAGCAGATCAAGAGGCATTGATTAAAAAAGTTTGACCAAACTACTTACTTTCAAACATCCAAGCTGCAAAAATATTGCTAAAATCCACACAGCGGTTACAAGATAAACTTCACAAAAAAATATAGATTTTTCTCTTTGATTGTTCCTTTACGTAATACTAACAGCATTTCCATTAAGTATAATGTATTGTGCCATAGCTGTTATAATTGTATAAAGCATTAACTTCCTAACTGTATCTGATGCATATCTCCCTATCTTACTGCAAGTCTTTGTTGTTCCTTTTACTTAAACACTTCCACCTGTGTAAAGTATTATGCCACAGCTGCCACAACAGATGTTCAGAGTGAGGAGAGTTTCTTGTCAGATTAAATGGTGCTTTACTAGTGTCAGCAAACATTCATTCCATACCTTTTCTACACTGACTCTAGCAACTATCCCTCACACAAGCAACCGGGAACTGTAAACTGCTGGAAGAAAAACATACAGCATCAAAAAGTCAATGTAGGTCAGTTGGGACTGATTTTTTAACTGGCTTCTTATTAGGGTATTTGGAGAGCACATTCACCAGGGACTACATTCAAGA
Organism: Protopterus annectens; assembly: GCF_019279795.1. Classification (NCBI taxonomy): domain Eukaryota; kingdom Metazoa; phylum Chordata; order Ceratodontiformes; family Protopteridae; genus Protopterus; species Protopterus annectens. The sequence goes on along the minus strand of NC_056751.1, from coordinate 77,499,638 downwards.
AGCTTCTGTTATCTAACCCCCCCCCCAAATCTAATGAACTCAATTTTTCTCCCCTTTGTTGTTGTTGGGTAAAACAGTAAGCAAAATTACCTAGTTGTATTTTTTCTCCCCTTAGCTGTTGGGCAAAACAGTGAGCTTAATTACCTATAGCTGTATTTTTTCTCCCCTTAGTTATTGGGCAAAAAAACAATTACATAGAGCTGTAGTTTTTCTCCTTATAGCTGTTGCTAGTGTACAATCATCTTCTTTCGGCTGTTCCTGTTAGGGGTCGCCACAGCAGATCACCTGTTTCCATTTCTTCTTGTCCTCTGCATCTTGCTCTGTCACACCAACCACCTGCATGTCCTCTCTCACTACATCCATAAACCTTATCTTAGGCCTTCCTCTTTTCCTGTTACCTGGTAGCTTCATCCTTAGCATCTTTTTCCCAATATACTCAGCATCCCTTCTCAGCACATGCCCAAACCAAAGTAATCTTGCGCCTCTGGCTTGTCTCCAAACCTTCCAACCTGGGCTGACCCTCTAATATACTTATTCCTAATTGTGTCCACCCTCGTCACACCCAGTGCAAATCTTAACATCTTTAACTCTGCCACATCCAGCTCAAACTCCTACCTTTTTGTCAATGCCACTGTCTCCAACCCATATAACATAGCTGGTCTCACTACCCTCTTGTAGACCTTCCCTTTCACTCTTACTGGTACTCATCTGTCACAAATCACTCCTGACACTCTTCTCCACCCATTGCATCCTGCCTGTACTCTCTTCTTCACCTCTCTTCCACACTCACTGTTACTCTGAACTATTGATCCCAAGTATTTAAAATCATCTACCTTCGCCACCTCTACTCCTTGTATTCTCACCATTCCTCTATCCTCCCTCTCATTCACACACATATATTCTGTCTTAGTCCTGCTGACCTTTTTCCTCCTCTCTCTAGAGCATATCTCCACCTCTCTAGGATCTCCTCCACCTGTTCCCTACTCTCACTACAGATCACAATGTCATCTGCAAACATCATAGTCCATGGGGACTCAGTCTGATCTCATCTGTCAACCTGTCCATCACCATTGCAAATAAGAAAGGGCTCAGAGCTGATCCTTGATGTAACCCCACCTCCACCTTAAAAGCATCCGTCACTCCCACCGCAGACCTCACTGCTGCCACACTACCCTCGTACATATCCTGTACCACTCTTGCATACTTCTCCGACACTCCTGACTTCCTCATACAATACCACAACTCCTCTCTAGGCACCCTGTCATAGGCTTTCTCCAAGTCTACAAAAACAATGCAACTCCTTCTGACATTCTCTGCACTTCTCCATCAACACTCGCAGAGCAAACATTGCATCTGTAGTGCTCTTTCCCGGCATGAAACCATACTGCTGATCACTAATCATCACATCCCTTCTTAACCTAGCTTCCACTACTCTCTCAACTTCATGCTGTGACTGATCAATTTAATCCCTCTGTAGTTACTACAGCTCTGCACATCACCCTTATTCTTAAAAATCAGTAACAAAACACTTTATCCATTCCTCAGGCATCCTCTCACTTCCCAAGATTTCATTAAACAATCTAGTTAAAAACTCCACTGCCATTTCACCTAAACACCTCCATGCTTCCACAGGTATGTCATCTGGGCCAACAGCCTTTCCATTCTTCATTCTCTTCATAGCCATCCTTACTTCATCCTTGCTAATCCATTGTACTTCATGATTCACTATCCCTACATCATCCAGCCTTCTCTCCCTCTCATTCTCTTCATTCAGCAACCCCTCAAAGTACTCTTTCCATCTCAACACACACTCCTCGCTTGTATGTTTCCCTCATTATCCTTCATCACCTTTACCTGCTGCACATCTTTCCTAGCTCGGTCCCTCTGTCTAGCCAATCGGTACAGGTCCTTTTCTCCCTCCTTAGTGTCCAACCTTTCATACAACTCTTCATATGCCTTATCCTTAGCCTTCGCCACCTCTCTCTTTGTCATGCACCTCATCTCCTTATACTGCTGTCTACTTTCTTCATCTCTCTGACAATCCCACTTCTTTGACAACCTCTTTGCCTGTATACTCTTCTGTACTTCCTCATTCCACCACCATGTCTCCTTGTCATCCTTCCTCTGTCCCGATGTGATACCAAGGCACCTTTCTAGCAGTCTCCCTTACTAGCTCTGCTGTAGTTAGCCAGCTATTTGAGAACAAAAGCAGCAGCAGCTCAACAGACCTAGAGTCTTCAGACCACCCGAGCCAAAAAAGTTTAAAGGAAAGTTCCTGTAGGTTCTTAGTCGTGATGCAAATTTCAATGATAGTAAATCCAGGAAAAGGCGTGCAGAGTCAAAAAAACTTTCTTTATTGTCACAAACGCGGTAAAAGACAAACGGAGTAAAAGACAAGTGCTTTCGCCTGGTGATACCGGGCTTTTTCAAGTACAACCAGTGGGTTAAGGATTCAGCTTAAATAGCTTGCCAATAAAAGCAAATTAATCAATTATTGAATTAAATTAATCAACTGAATGTTAAACATTCAAAATGCAATTCGTAAACACTCAAAGTAGAATGGAGCTTAGCAGCATCAACAATAGAAAAAAGTAATCGATTTGAACTGTTTAAATTTTGAATTAAAACACCATCAAAATTATGTTGTTGTACAATGAATATTGCCACAAAAATTTTTGTTTGTTGCCAGACCTCATCTAAAATTGCAAATTAAGAAAGTTAAAAGAAACTATACATTAATCCTGTAACCAGTAATTTCATAGTGCATACATCTTATATAATGGATTATTGTCATAATAAGTTTAACATAGTTAAAATCAGTAAGTCATCTAATCTTTAGCATGAGATCTATTGTTCTTCACAGTAACACATTTTGTAAAAAATGTGTTATAAAATATATAAAAACCTGTGAATAAAAAATATTTGTGTATGCCAGTGTAATAAAACTGCCCTTTTCAAGGTATTAAATAACATGAATAAATAGATGATAAATAAAAAATGCATATGCAATAAACCACCAATAAATATTACATATAAATATCAAATCTTAAAAAAATGTTTACCAATAAATATGTACATTAATTAAGGCCAAATTCATGCTGTAGTCAAAATACAAGGGTGCATTTATAGTGTATAAAATGTAACTAATATGCGCGCTGAACAAACCTTGTTACCATCCTTGTTAAATAGTACATGAAACTAACATCAACATTAGCAATCAATAGTGAAGAAAAGAATTATAAAACATTTCTTTTAGCCTTTAAGATGTGGGACAAACTAACATTTTAATTTAACCCTGGGAACTTAGTAGCATCTAGTTTTAATTGCCAGATGAGTTCTCTACTACCAAGCCTGGTCTCCCAGTCACCCCCCCCCTAGGATCTTGGGTCACCTTCTCTATAACAAAGAACTTTAAAGACATACGGGGGCAAGTGAGAGAGTGTTTAAAAAAAGCATTGGTGTCTCTTTCAATATCATGCAAATGCTCATAAATTCTGCGCTTAAGTACTCTCTCAGTCTTGCCGACGTAAAAACCTGGGCATGCCTGACATAAACCCAAATACACAACACCAAAAGATGTGCAAGAATGATAACTATTAGCTCTTAAGGTAAATTTTCTGGAGGTATGTGCACATGGTCATCTTGGAGAATATAAGAACATTGATGGCACCTCCCACAGCTATATGTGCCTAACTTTTTGTTAGAAATACTGTTGGGGTGTGTAACTAAAGAGTGTGCACTGTGTTCAAAGATGCCCTTAAGATTAATGTCCCTTTTTCTCGTGAAATTTATAGTTTTGGGAAGGAATGCACTAATGTCCTCCTGCGTTGTTATAATCGGCCAAAAAGTACAGATGGTGTTCTCTATAAAATATGAATCACTTGAATAGGTGTATGAAAAATTCTTGTGTGTGGTGGTTTCAATTTTACTAATTGGTGAAGGTAACCTGTGCCTAGTAGAGGAGGATAAAGACGGTCCCTTTTCTCCAAAATTTTGACTAAAATCGTTTAAGTTGCAGGGGGTAGCCTCTTTCTAAAAATAATGTTCTCAAGTAGTCTGCCTCTGAGAAAAAGCTCAAGGGAACTGCACATTCTTGAAGCCCTGATGAGTTGTCCTTTCATGATACCTTTTTTGATGTAAAGTGGATGACTACCTTTTTTGATGTAAAGTGGATGACTACTATCAAAATGTAGAAAAGTGTTTGAGTAAGTGCTTTTCCTATAGATTTGTGATTGGAAGCACTTATTTTTACATCTTTAGTGAGTAACACGTCCAAACAGTGTAATGTGTCACTAATTTCGTAGGTGAAAGAAAAAAAAGTGTGTTGAAATGTTCAAATAGTCAAAAAATTCTTGAAAATTTTCTTTCGAACCCTGCCAAAGAATGCAAATGTCATCCAGGTATTTTTTATAATAAACTATGAATGGCTTCCACCTAGTGGAATGGGCAAAGAGCTTTTCCCATTTGTGCAGTACTATGTTGGCATAGGCCGTGGCACAGGGGGCACCCATTGCTACACCTCTTCTCTGTCGAAAAAATTCCCCGTTAAAATAGATAAAGTTATTTTGTAAGATGATGCCCATAAATTCCACTATGAGGTTGATTAAGTTGCTGTTCAAACCAGTTTCAGATGCTAACACTTCATTAAACCACTCAATACCCGTATCATGCGGTATACTGGGGAAAAGCTCAATGATGTCAATAGTCACCATAAAAATGTCAGAACTGTATGTTCCTGGAAGAATACTGGATAAAAATTCCCATGAGTCTTTGCAGACAAATTCAAGAGTGGAGATAAATTCTTTTAAATGAAAATCAACAAATTTACTCAAGGGCTCAGTAATGCCCCCTGCTCCAGCTACAATTGGTCTAAATTTGAGGGGTTCCAAACCCTTGTGTACTTTTGGAATCCCGAATAAAACCGGAGTTTTTGGTTTAGATACTAACAGGTAGTTAAATAATTTTTCATCTATAGCACCTTGCATGAGATGGTCATGTAACAGATATTTTATACTGGACAGTGCAATATTTAACTCATTTAATGAGATAGAATCATAAATATTAGTGTCCTGCAAAAGATCATGAATGTAGTTATCATAATCAAAATGGTGCATCAAAACTATACCCCCCCCCCCTTGTCCGGTTTCATTACCCTTATTCCCCTTTTTTAATTTGTCAATCAATTGTTGTAAATGTGGATTGAAGTTGGAACGTTGGTCCAAATGTTCAACAAAAGTGTTCTCTCTCCAAACATTTTCCACTAAATCTTCAAAAATTATAAGGGCAGGATGGGTAGGGGGATTAAATGCACTGCTCCTAGTTAGAGAATTGTCAGATACTGGCTGTCCCTTAAAAAATACAGCAAGATTTAAATTTCTAACAAAAAGTTTCAACTCGATAAGTGATCTCGGTAAATACATAGGTTTCGCAGGCACAAAGTGCAAACCTTTGGTGAATAGTTCAAAAAAGTTCGGGGTCACTGATAATTCTGTAAAGTTATAAATTGTAAAATTCTCTTTATTGATAACCTTATATCCTTTGTTATGGTCTTCTGGTTCCTCCTCATCACTTAACCGTGCATAGGAAAGAGAAGGGTTTATCTGGGCCCCCCCCCCCCAGTTCTGCTGTTGGTAATGATCGTTTCTCCACACTGGTATGCCCTGGGGGAATTGAAAAACCTGCTGATTCGAGCCACCCTTTTGGGCTAACCGTTCAGCCAGCTATTTGGTAACTCTTCACTGCCACCCAGTGCCTATCTTAACTCATCCCTGAACTCCACCTCACAATTACCCTTTTTCAATTTCTACCATTTGATCCTTGGTGCTGCCCTCACACTCCTCCTCCTCTTCTTGATCACAGTCATCCTACAAACCACCATCCTATGCTGCCTAACTATTTCTCCGGCCACCACTTTACAGTCTCCAATCTCCTTCAAACTGCCCCTCCTACATACGATATAATCCACCTGTGTGCATCTTCCTCCACTCTTGTATGTCACCCTATGCTCCTCCCTCTTGTTAAAATACATATTCACCACAGCCATATCCATCCTTTTCGCAAAATCCACTACCATCTGAGCTTCTGCATTCCTTTAACACCATACCTTACCCATCACGTCCTCATCCCCACTGTTCCCTTCACCAACATGCCCATTTAAATCTGCTCCAATCACCACTCTCTCACCATTGGGTACAGTCATCACCACTTCATCCAATTCACTCCAAAATTTTTCTCTCATCCATTGCACACCCAACTTGTGCAGCATATGCACTAACATTAATCATTACACCATCAATTTCCAGCTTCATAAACATCACTCTATCCAACACCCTTTTCACCTCCAAAACACTCTTCGCATACTGTTCCTTCAGAATAACTCCTATGCCATTTCTCCTCCCATCCACACCATGATAAAACAATGTGAACCCACCTCCGATACACCTAGCCTTACTCCCCTTCCATCTGGTCTCTTGCACACACAATATACCAACCTTCCTTCTGTCCATATCAGCTAGCTCTCTCCCTACACCAGTCATACTGCCAACATTCAAAGTTCTGACCCTCACTACCACAGTCCTAGCCTTTCTCCTCTCTTCCTGCCTTCGGCCATGCCTTCCGCCTCTTCTCCTTCGGCCAACAGTAGCCCAATTTCCGCCAGCACCTTGTTGGCTAACAGTACTGGTGGTGGTCATTGTTAACCCAGGCCTCGACCGATCCCATATGGAAATATTAACTGGAGACTGCATGAAAAGATTTGAAGTTTTACGCCGGATGCCCTTCCTGACGCAACCCTCCCCATTTATCCGGGCTTGGGACCGGCACAAAAAAAATGCACTGGCTTGTGCATCCCCAGTGGCTGGGTTTGCTAGTGTACAATACTAAAAAAAATTACCCTATAGCTGTTTTGTGATTACTGCAGTATGTTAATTTCCTCATAGGGTTGCTTACTGTGATGACCCACCACTGGTACTTGCGGGGGGGAAGTTCACTGGGGGGACAACAGGTGCACACAGTATTTCCAGATGGAACTCCCTGCATCAAGTACAATTTCCCTTAAGAGCACCCAAACTAGTCAGTCTGGGGCTGCTTCCTCTCTTTTTACAGATCCCAAGTAAGACTCCCCACTGGCATAGCTATAGAGTTGAGTCCTTAGCCAGGGTTCCAAGCCAGGCCCTTCAACACTCTGTCTAACCAGTGCTTTGTGCCCCTGCCCAAGTGGCAGACACACAGATTTGATTTACACACACACACACACACCCCTACCTACCTGAGAAAGGCTGGCACAGGTTTACTAGCTATGCCCTCTTTTGCCCAGACTATAAGGTAGTCAGCTACCTTAAAGATCTTCAAAAGTTATCCAATATACTGAGTGGAACTAATATTAATGTAAATGGTAGTTTGACCAAGAGCAAGGCTATAAGGAGTGGCCCACACAGTGCCATGAAATAAATATGCAAGTACTCTCAGAACTTAAATCTCTCTACGAAGAGCAGCTACAATGAAAGGTTTAAATATATTTAATGAATAATAAAAACAAGAAAATACTAAGTATATATTCACAGTGAGTTCAAAACCACAGGAAATATTTAAAACATTACAAGACAGGCTCAGATATAAAAAAAACTAAACTAAGCTTTGCCATATTCCTGATGGTATCTAAGAGGGTTACTATACCCTAATAACTTAATAGAGTAAAGCAGATGTGGTGAATGGTCCTTGTTGTCTGCCCCAGAACAGAATACAGAATGTTCTGTCACAGAGACTTCTCAAAAAAATATCTACAGTATTACTTCTGTGACAGCTTGCAGTTCTAGATCCCATGCAAACCCCCCGTTACGTGAATCTGGCAAGAGTTACCACCTATTCATAAAAATACACACACAAGGGCTTTTACTCGGATCTTTGGCAGATGCTGAAAGTCATAAAACAATTGCATACTTCAACACTTCCAGAGTAGTAATTAGTTCACCCCAAAGACAATACAGAAAGCTAAAGCTTCCTAGTACAAACTGTCTGGCTGCCTTGAAACCTGTGAGATAGCATCTTTATGGCCTAGTCTATAAAGTGATTTAATTTCAGATATTTTCCAAAGTTTGCTGGACTGAGGTTAACCCTCCAGTTTTCTCTGTTAAAACATATACATTTAAACAGTTACAATAATCCATGTACACATTTCTGTTCTCTCCAGTAAGGTACACTGTGCATACCTTTCAAACACAAGCACTTTACAAATACCTTTTCAACATAAATGTCTATACAAATCAGTTTGATATACACATGACATACAGTTCCAATACATTTGTAACACCAGAATCTCGTATGACATACAATTCTAATACATTTGTAACACAAGCATCTTACATAAATCTGTTTGATATTCATAAATGACTGTTTACAAAATTCCAGCTAGCTGTGCTGAAAGTACCTCCTTTCATCACACTTACAAATAAAAACTTGTTTTAAAGCTCAAAATTATGAAGCGACTAAAGTTCCTTTAACTTCCTACCTACCTTCAAAGTCAGATCGTTTTGTTGATTATTTTTTTTTTCGGGTCCCAAGCACACTAACCGTCTCTACCTGCTCCGCTTTACTCGGGCTCTTTCTGCTCCCCTACCCTACCCCCGTTTTCCACACACCCCTGCTATGCCTAAACTTATTTCCAAATAACCATTCCACCTAAATAAAGCAATCCAATCACAACAAAGAAAAGTCCATACTTTTATAATTATCAAATTACATTGTATTGTGCTAACTTCAATATATCACACTCCTCTTAGCTACTTGCATCTTTGAATGAAATAAGTCATAACTAGACAAAATAGTTTTAAATCCTCCACATATCAAAACCGAGTTGCAACTAAATTATTCCTACTCACCCATAACATTATTACTTTAACTTGGACAGATCAGAAACATAAGTAAGCAATATAATAACTTTATACTCCTTAACCCTATTTATAATATGGTTCATATAACCAGTTATACAGAACTTAATGTACGTACACCCTGCCTCCTTTCTTCCCAGACCCACTATTAAAGCTTACAAATTTAAAAGCACCAGCTATCTATAATCCCACAAACAAACCGTGCACCATTTACCTTACTCACACAACAATCTTATCCTAAAGTTACACAGAAATACAATACGTTTACATCAAAATACTTAGAATTTATAGTTCACATTGCATCACAGCTCATACTTAGTGGGGATACTCATCCCAACCCTGGCTCCCAAACCAGTCCAACCCACCTAGATCTTCACAACCCAAACCCAACTATCAACTCTCCCCAGAAAAGGTACTGACTTATTACTACTTAATATAATCTCAGAAGTGTCAAAGAAAATTCAAGATTTGCATGCCATCCTTGCTCTATATACTCTTCAGATATAGTCTTCATAACAGAAACCTGGTTAAAATCAGACAACTCTAGCAACGAAATACATCCGCCAAGATACAATATACATCGGCTAGACAGACAACAGAAAGGTGGCGGTGGTATCGTCTTTCAATACAAAAACAGATCTCAATTTATAAACTTTATACCTAAATCATCCCAAACTAACACTGAAATGCTGTTTACTAAAATGATGAATCCAAACATCTGAACGTAAAGGGAGCCTACATCCCACCTGGAACAATCTGACTACTCTAGAACACAACTTAAATTGAAGAGCAACAACCCTCCCTCACGGAATAATTACAGTGGGTGACTAATGTGGACTGGCTCTCATGTAGCTCTCAAACTCCCATTGACCACATTAACCTACACGGTTTCTTACAAATAATCCAAACTTGTATTAGAGTAGACAAATCATTCAGTCCTGGCGTGCATCCTTAAACAGGCCAAATTTATCCCTACACTGGCTGTCTCCCAGACAAGCACAGTGATCTTATTCCAACTTACATTCTCTGATGCCGAATAAACCCACAGAAACTTACCACCTACCACCAAATCAGAGATCAGAAAAACCTTATTCCCCAAGACTTGATAACTAGTTTAGAATATCAAGGAAGGTTGCGTTAAAAGTATTCAAATGCAGTATCTAAAGGGAAATTTGAGTGGTGCCTAGTTGCATTTTTTTTTTTTTAATCTTGGCCCCAACCCCAAAAATGATAAAATCCAATTATGCCCCTTTGCTAATCAAACAAAAAAAGACTTCTGTTAAAAACTAGAGATAAGGCCTGGGAGAAACGTCTCAATGGACAAAACTGCAACAAACTTATCTAGAACTACAAAATTAATCTAAAAAATATATTGGACAGGACAGAATAGATTACTGTAGCTGTATCCAATAAAAATCAATGATCAAAGAAACCCACAAATATATTGGGCTGCAATCAAAAAATCCTACAGCCAGGACAAACTAGTACTACCTCTCCAACACTCACTGACACTAAATACAGCATGGCCTCACAATGTAACAGATACTTAACGGAATCCATACTAGCCCTCACAAACAATTGCTCTTCCCCTACCCAGACCTGCGTAGTACACACGCTTGATCACAACTTTTTTCCAACCTGTCCCAACAAACACCATAAATATCTCGAGGCTTAAAGCTACATGTGCCGCCATCTACCTGCTGAACTTCTAAACATTGCTGCAGAAACAATATCTTAATCCAGTATTTACATTAATAAATTGAACCATTTCAGAACAAGTCCCTAAAATTTGAAAAGTATTGTATATCACTCTACATAAAGGTGGAAACTTGACAGAATTATCAAATTACTGGCCAACAGCTACACTATCACCATTACCTAAAATACCCAAGAGGTACATCCATTCACAAATATTAATCTAATAACCAACTATCAAATATGCAGCATGGTTTCCATCCTTATAGTACCACCACTGCCCTTGTTAATCATGTCAGAAAAGTTGACCACTATAGCAATGAAGGCAATTTAGTTTCCTCCATCTTTCTTGATCTGTCCAAAGCTTTTGACACGCACACTCATTCTAAAATCTTAACTACACTATCGGAACTTAGCCATTCTGCACGTACTTGGTTCTAGCATTATCTAGCTGGTCGCCAGCAAGTTGTAAAATGGCAACAAAATCTCTCCAGTACTGTTTGTAACACTGGGTGTATCACAGGGATGTATTCTGAGTCCTCTCCTTTTTATCTTTACTAACAATTTTCATTCTGCCATCCCACTTGCCTCCATAGATACGTGGATGATTCAATCTGGATTTGTTCCTCCCCAACATTACAAAAACTCCAAAAAATCACCCAGCAGTCATTCAATGCAGTGGAATCATGGCTAGACAATGTATACTTAACCCCAACAAAACAAAACTCATGCTGTTCTATCCAACTAGAGTTGCATAACCCCTTACCCACCATTCAGTATTTCTCCGGTTCCCAAACAAAATTACTTGGAGGGGTCATTGACCATAATAGGAAATTAGACATACACCAGACAATAAAAAAGTTAACAAAAAACTAGGAACCCTGTACAGAAATCGGCACTTTCTAAACAAATCTTAAAAGGCACTATAGCAATAACCCATCTTATCTCTATGCTACTATACGCCTCACAAAATCTGACAAATATTAAGAAATCTGACCTAGCAAAAGGCAAAACTTGCTGTTAAAAAAAAAAAAAAAACGCAAAGTTGCTACAGAATCAAATTCTAGATCCCATCACTGTTTGGCTTTAAAAAACTATCTTGGCTCAAACTACCAAATATACTTGCTTATTATTAGCTCACCTTTGACCACAGAATATTAAAGCCAGAAAAAACACACACCAGTACTTCAAAATCTACTAATACACTGCTCCACTAATAAAACCCTTCTTAAATATATAGGTTCACAGGTAGGTATAACTAGGCTACTGGTCTTGGGGACTATATAAGCAAAGCCAAAAAGGTACCCTGGCTTTAGCCACCCAAGAAAATGATTTTCCTGTCTCCCTGTCAAGCAGAGCCAATGATGTGATCCCGGGGTGAATTTACCATTTCCCAACCAATCATCAAGATTTTTCCTGAAGAGTGCTAATGAGAAGCTTTGTTCGATATAGATAGGTAGTTTGTTCCAGAGTATGGGAAGTCTCTGGGACAGGAATCTATGCCGCCAGCATGTTCCGTTTATTGTGGTGACAAGGTTTAGGTCCCTAGAGCGTGTAGCTCAGAGGGATGGGGATTTCTTTAAGTGGAGCATGTCCAACAGCTCTGGTTTTGACATAGCTTTGTATGTTAGGCAGAGATCGCCTCTGAGTAGGCGATATGTGACAGAGTAAAGCTGGAGTTTTTTTTGAGACTGTCTGCGTAGGGCATCTGTTTGAGGCCGGTAATGGTCTTTTTGAGATATTTCTGCATCCTTTCCAGTTGTTGTAGAGGTCTTGTGAGGTACATACCAAAAGTGGTGTTGTACTCTATAATAATTGGTCTAATGAGTGACGAGTAAAGGGGAACAATGACCTCTTTTTTCCTGGATGAGAAATCTTTTGTGATGAGGTGTGCCATGTAGAAGGATTTCCTGACTACTGTGGCGATGTGATTATCAAAGGAGAAACTACTGTCCACCTGTGTGTTCCAAGGTCTCATCACACTTTCGGTGTTAAGTAGACTACCACCTATGTGGTAGCTCATAGCTAGAGTTTTTATCAAAGGGGATGACAATGCACCTTTTGGCATTGAGCTTGTGACCATGGCTTTGACACCAGGCATCTGTCTCAGTGAGGCCCTGTTGTAGAAAGTCCACATCGTTGGGAGTTTCGATTATGGCTCCTAGTTTGCAGTCATCTGCGAACTTTATTAGCCAAAGACCTTCTGTGTTAGCCTGTACTTCAGAAAAGTAGATACCAAACAGGAGAGGGACCCCGGACTGAACCCTGTGGTACTCCACTTGTCAGTGGTCTGAAGTCGTATTTGGAGTCTGCTACTTTCACAGTGTGGGTTATTGTCAGTAAGCCAGTTGGCAATCCATCTTGTGACATAGGGATTTAGTGAATTTATCTACAATTCCAAAGTGGGGGATGGTGTCAAAAGCCTTGGTGAGATCTCGATAGGCTGTGTGAACCACCTTACCCTAAGTCTACGGCTTTGGTGACTGCTTCAAAGATGTCTGTCAGGTTTAGGAGACATGATCTGCCTTTTACAAACCCAGACTGGGTGGGGTCTAGAGTTTGGAGATTACCAATGTCTTTATGAGTTCCATGATGATACAGTCCATAGCCTTGCAGACCAGGCTCTTTACGCTAATGGGGAGGTAGGGTCCCAGAGTCCGTGGTGGCTCCCCTTTTGTGGATTGGGATAAATGCCACTGTGCACCATTCAGAGGGAACAAAGCCTGAGGTGAGGGTATGATTGAACATGTTGCTTAGGTGGGGTGCCAGTTCGTTCTGTAGTTCATGTAGAACACAGCCTGGGATGTTGTCAGGTCCCATGGATGCTGTGTTCTTGGCTTTAGAGTGGTTTTTACCTGTGCAGCCATGATTACAGGAATTTGGCATTCTTCCGGTATACAGATGGGCCCTTTAGGGGGTGAGAGGGGGGTAAATTTAGCAGTGAATCTGCCAGGATGTTGGCAATATCAGTTGTTTCCGTATATTTAGTGCCATTGTGCTGTAACTCAGAGCAGATCTGAGTGTTGCCATTGAGATTCTTGACATAGCTACAGAATGCTTTGTGGCTGTCTTTAGAATCAGTGGCAATTTTGTTTTCATAACTAGCTTTGGAGGATTGTATGAGGGATCTCAGCTTTTTGCTGAGGTTGACCAGAGAGGTCCTACAATCATGGGATTTTACTTTCTTGCAACAGTTTGTCTTCTGTTGCAGAGTTTGTATATGGCAGGGGACCACCAGATTGCCTTCCTTTTTTGGAGGATAGCATTTTGGTTCTGTTAGGGATAGCATGATCCATGCACTCATGTAAGTGCTTATAAAGTGCATTTGTGTAGGATTCAGCAGTCGTACCTCTACTATCCGTCTGCATGGGTGTCGGGAAGTTTGCCACTTCTGTCTTAAGAAGCATGAAGTTGGATTTGGAGAAATTTTTTACGGTGGTTTCCATAACGGGGAGGGGGGGGGGTGGCAGGATGTGGATGTCTAGGGTGATTAGCTTGTGGTCGGTCATGTTGGTAATGACCAGGTCTAGGATACTGCTGCCCCTGGTGAGGGTGTGGATAAGTTGAGCCAAGGCAATTCCAGAAAACAAGCAAACAAGTTGGTACATAAGTAGTTTTCCCAGTTAATGGTGGGGTAGTTGAAATCACCCATTATTAGGGTGTTGGGTTGTAGCCTAATATTTTCCAGTGCATCAAGAAATGAGGATTCTGAATCCTGAGGCATGGTGGGGGATCTGTAGCAAGTTACAATTTGGACTGCGGTCTTGCCCAGAGTTAGTTGCACTTGGATAATCTCGGATGCATTATGCTGAGCAACTAGCCTGGAGGTGTGGATATCCTTAATGAAAATGGACACGCCTCCACCTTTAGTGTTTCGGTCCAGGTTAGGTGGCCGAAAGGTGTGGTATGAATTATAGCCTGGTAATGCAGGGGTGCTCTCTGCAGCCTTGAACCAGGTCTCTGTCACTGCACAGATGTCGATGTTCTCCATTTTAAGGAGTGCCTCGAGTGAATGCATTTTGAGGAAGACTTCTAGCATTGAGTAGCATTACCCTCAGACTTTGCCTACTTGCACCCGTTACGGTGATAAATTTGTCATTTGAACCTTGCCTAAAAAGGCACTATAGGGGTGGCAAGAGCCTTAGCCAGTATCCGGAATCCCAAGGGTGACAGGTGCAGGCCATTTCTGGCAAAGCATCGTGGTCTGTCGAGGTCATCCCAGGCAGACAGATACTGGATCCTCTTAGAATGACACCAGAAGCTTATCCAATTGTTGAAGTTGATCATTTTGTCCTTGTACTATGGTATCATTCTGGGTGATGGCAGGATGCTACTCAGGGCTAGGGTTATACCCTGCCTGGACTACAAGATCGGAGAGCTCCTCCATGTCTCATGTAGTCCAGGGAGGTACGTCTCAGGTCATTCACACCAACATGGACAATGACAGTCATATTTGTACTTGTTGTGCAGTGACCTGAGTGCGTGTGTTATGTGGTGGATCTTGGCACCAGACAGGCATCCGACAATAACTTTCTCCTTGTTTAGCCTGGTGAGTGCAACATCAATGTGCCTGACTATAGAGTCACCTATGACTAGAGTGTTGGTTACACTGTTATGCCTTATGGGCTGTGTTTAAGTGGCACACTGACTTTGTGGGCTATGTGTCATTTGGATTGTGTTGGGGAGTGGAGGTTGCTTGCGTTTCTGCTTTGGAGGTCTCTGTTTGAGCAGATTTTTATTGAGAGCCTCCGCGAATGTAGGTGTATGTTTTGTGTTGCTGTGTGTGTTTTGGTGCTGTAGGTTTAGAGGGACTATGTGATGAGTGTGGTGTGGTGCAAGTGTTTACCCTCTTCTCTTAAATGTCTAGACCAGTCTTGGATGAAGAGAGCTTTGCTTCCAATTTGGCTATATAAGTTCATCTCTCTCAGGTTGTAGTGTTGAGTGCTAGGAGGAGAGGGTTGCCTGTACATAAAGCAATTGCTGCATTGCCCTAAGATGCCCAGATCCATCAGATAGACAGGAGAAAACACCGGGAGCTGACCCTTAGACATGCTTGGATAGGTGCTTATTTACAAAGTACTAAAAACTGTTTTCCTCTAGACAAGTGAGGAAAGTTGATTGCTGTAGTAATTTGTAGCTTATTTAGTGCTTACAACAAGTTCTGAACAAGTGCTGAGCTCAAAGAAACAGATTTGAGTGCTAAAACTAAAAACTGGCTAGTTCTAAGGGAAAATTCGAAGAGCAGACTTTATGGCGCCGGGAATAGCTTAACCCTAGCTAAGCTGCGATGCATAAAGTTCATTTATTTTTTTTAATATAACAGTAGCAAATGAGCAAACGGATTTAAACCAATTACCAAATAAAAATCTAAAATGCGAGCCCCATTCCAGCAGTCTTCAGACAAGTTCTAACTGCACTCTCCTGCCACTAGTGTGCAGGGGAACCTTCTCCAAAAAAAGATGGTCTGAATTAGTGCTCAAGTTATTCAAACAAAGCTAGATTCAGCAGGTCTGAATTTAGTCTATGCTACAGCAAACAAGGTGTACCAATTTCAGAAAGAAACAGTTCAAATAAGCAGGCACAATAAGTCTTTAACCAGAAACTCCCAGCTCAGAAGGGCATTATCTGCCATCTCCTCCCAAAAGGGTGCACACCACACCTTCTTAATGTAAAATAACTGGTCCAAAGCCCAAGTGCTTAAACCAGAACTAATACACTTTTAGAATAACAGACACTAAGCCTTCAATCAGCAACTCCCAACTTAGAAGGATGTAAGCTACCTGTCCTGCCACAACAGTGCAGACCACAAACCTAACAACTGGTCGGAAGCCCAAGTGGTTCAACCAAAGGCTTAGAATAACAGTTACAATTTATTCAGGCTACTAACAAGCAGTAATAAATGCAGCAGAATAAATGCAATAAAGTAGGAAGAAACACAAATACAGTAAAAGCAAATGAATAAAGTGCAGATTTTTTTATATAGAACAATAGAAAAAGAGCAAACTGATTTAAACAAATCACCTAATTAACCAGTAAAAAAGCTCAAAACTGAGCCCTGCTCCAGCAGTCTTCAGACAAGTTCTAACTGCACATTCCTGCCACTAGGGTGCAGGGGAACCTTCTCCAAAAAAGATGGCTTGGATTACTGCTCAAGTTATACAAACAAAGCTAGATTCAACATGTCTGAATCTAGTCTATGCTACAGCAAACAAGGTGCACCAATTTCAGAAAGAAACAGTTCAAATAAGCAGGCACAATTTAACCAGAAATTCCCAGCTCATAAAGGCAGAATCTAGCCTCTCCTACCACAAGAGTGCAGACCACAAACCTTCTTAATGTAAAATAACTGGCCTGAGGCACAAGTGCTTAAACCAGAACCAATACACTTTTAGAACAGATACTGAGATTTCAATCAGCAATTCCCAACTTAGAGGAACATAAGAAGGCAGCTGGAGTTTCACCTTACTCCATCTGCATAGCCAAAACTTGCAATTCTAGATGTAAGGTAGCTAAAAGAACAAAATATTATTTTTGTGTTTGAATAGTATACCCTACTAAGCATATGTATACTCAACTTGCTTGTTTTTCTTTTTTCTTTTTCCTTCAGCCACAGTACAGCTATTTTTATTCCTACTTAAATTATGATTGTATTAGTGAAACGTATAACATGTATTTTTTAGTTTCTGCTTGTATCGGAGGCTAAATCAACATTTGTATCATACTGTGTGTATGTAGCATACTGTTATTTATAAATGTGGAGTTTTTCTCCCCGGCCCTCCCCTGAAAATGGGCAATTTCTCCAGTGGGATTTTTCCCAGTAAACAAATGCAAGATAAAATAAACAGAAAAATAGTAATTGTCAGAAAGTGAACACACTGTTGCAAAGCTCATCACGAAACAAGTGGAAAACATGCTGAAATCACTCTCCCAAAGAATAGATACTGCAGTGAAGTCTTAAATAAAGGAGGTAATTACAAACTTAAAAAGGTCTGCAGAGTCTTGGTCATTACGTTGGCTAGAAAATTCCAACTTGGATTACTTTTCAGTCTACACATTTGAAAGGACTGAAGCACCTTCAATTTGACAGGAAAACCATGCTCAACATTAGAGGTTAATAACACACAATCAGCATCCAATAAAAGACTTCATTTGTTCATTAATGCAACTACTCCACATTATCAATTTTAGTATTCACAAAGTGAGCTAAAGGATCTAATGGTGGATGAAAACAAAGTGGGGATAAGGGGCCTAGGCAAATGCTTCTCTGCAATGGAAATGGGTATCAATAGTTTTGATTAATAAGTACAGTAGCTGAAGAGGTATTATACAATGCCCAAACTGCAGTAAGCAAAGTGCCTGGCATATCAGTCTCCTTGAATGAACTATAGATATTCCAAACAAACAAAACTGAATGCTTTTCTGCAGTAATGTGACGTGTGAAACATGCAGTCTATGGAGGCCCATGGCCAATAAAGCACTGCACCAACTAATATCACGGAGTGAAGTAACAGAATGAATGCAAACATCCAGCCTGGCCTTAAAATACTTCACAGTTATTCCCTGCCTGAAACAGAAGACCCTGCATGACTGAGAAAACAAGTACTGGGGATCTAAATTTACACCAGCAAAGAAGTAACTCATTGCAGGAAGACAGTCCCCATTCAAAACATTCCTAGCCTACAGAATACGTTACCACTTCAGGTCTGCATGCAAGGAGAGTCTTTATGACAGGATGGGTAGACAGATTTTACACCAGGATTATGTATGGCACTGCTTGATTTGGGAGGTGGGTGTTATTTATACAGGGTGGTAAGAACTTAAGTGCATCTACTTAATTGTATATATGAGTAGACCTCTTATGATCCTTGCAATCTCTTTTCTAATA
This sequence comes from Protopterus annectens, assembly GCF_019279795.1. NCBI lineage: Eukaryota > Metazoa > Chordata > Ceratodontiformes > Protopteridae > Protopterus > Protopterus annectens. Next base: position 77,481,173 of record NC_056751.1, on the reverse strand, counting down.
TTGTTTCTATGTCACAGCTGTGATTAGAAAGCCATCCTGTCACAAAACATCTTTCAGGTATCTCATCTAGGACAAGGGAGATCTGACTTCTACTATACACCTTCCTTATCAGACCTAAAAATGAATAAGTGCCCCTTCCCTTAGGAATGTACCTATCTAAAGAAGGATATCACCCAAATAACTTGGGTTACTGCAATAGTGATCTAATGTTAAACATAACACTGATGTTCACGTAAACTTAGCATAGCACTAGACATTACAATAGATCACTGTTTCAGAAGCTGTTCCCTCCCTCCATCCCCCCTTGTTTTGCTTTTGATGTATTGCAACAGTGTGAAGGTATATATCCTTGATACAGTTACAGACCTTTTACACTGGACTTGTCTTTCCTAGCATTTTTCCTTTCAAGGCTATAACTTCCTTTCTTCAGGGGAAAATGT
>NC_056751.1:77409323-77477733 GCF_019279795.1 Protopterus annectens | reverse complement strand
ACATCACAGAACACAGATGGGAGACTGGGTGCATTTTTAAATTCTTAGATGGAGCTTCAAAGCAGCCAGTAATTCAAGCCAAACTATTTTGTGACTACACTATGCCAAACACTAGAAGCTTCATGCACTGCAAGGGTAAGCAGAACATTCCCCTTACTGCAAATCAGTATCTAATGATAAAGCTTCCTTGTGGTTACATACCATGCTTCGCCTTTCACAATCTGGGATAATTGTCAAAAAAGCTTACAGACTTGCTGTGTTGAAAAGCACAATTCACCCAAATATATTGGAAAAGGTTAACTGTCATTTACATCTGCCAGAAGATAGTCTCTAATCAACATGAATAGTACCGAAATTCGAGATCAGAAAAGAAAACTACAGTAATACAAATCCGACATTTCAGACAGAAATGGTATGGACAGCATGCTCTTATTTTCACTGTAAATGTTTTACTTTTTTTGGCAAACCTTGGGCATGACAGGATTTTAGTCTCGGAAGGCACTACACCCAAGAATATCTAATAGGGTTAACAAAAAGGCAAGAAGCCGAAACCTGACCTTCAGTTTCCTTGGTGCATCTCTTGCTCTTTTCTTGCTTGGTGTCAGCATCATGATCATCTTATCTAGACCTTTTTCCAGGCTTCCAAAGACCTTTGCACTCTTCTTCTTCTGAGAGCTTCCAACATGAGCCTGATTTATATCTTGCTCCACTGAACGAGACCTATAAATGCGATGGGATGAAAGTTACTTACAAAGATCCTATTTTTTCTATTAAAATCTAAAATTTAGCAACACAATTTAACAGCTGAAATAAAAAGTATCAGCAGTTATCAAGTTCTAGTAAGTAATTTCTTACAGCAAATCTATAAAAGGATTCCCACTCCTTCCTTAGTAAGTCTATGAAAGAGTACATCCCAATAGTTCAGGTTTCTGTGGAGTTCTTTAAGATCAGGGGAACACAAACCTTATACTGGTGAACATGATGCAATGCACCACACTAAGAATGGACCGAATGGCTGAGAAGTTAACGCATCCCAAACAAAGCATACTTCCTGCAAATAGAGCAAAAACAACTGCATTTTGGCACCTAACAGTTTATCACTGATCATACAGATGTGCATCTCTCTCAAGATGCACCTGCCTAAATGACAGGGAGCAAGTGCAGCCACTAGCTAAAGAACAGACTTGGCAAAGGAAGCAGAACTGGGACCAGTCATGGATAAAATCCTTTTGTAGATTAACGATTACATTGAGAATGTGATATACACAGTACTAGGGACCTTCAGTAGCAGGCAACCAGGTGGGAAGAATCCAAAGCAACTGAAGGACCTCAACGGCAGCCAAGATAGGAAGCTCGAGAGGCCAAATCCTGAAGTACCAAAAAAGGGGACAGTCTTTCATTATTTGCAATCCTGTCAGCTTTTGTTAAGTGTATGTTGATGACTAGGTGGACATAAGCTGCAGTGATGAAGATTAATCAGTGGAACAGCATTACCTTTAGTGGCTTTTGACTATCTTGTAAAATGCAGTGAGCCACCTGACTGCAAGATAATGTGGTTAGCAGGTTACCTAGTAAGAATTTGCTGTGCATCTACTATCCCCCCACTGTTTCTTTCCCTTAAATAAGAGAGAAATAATCATTCCATCTCCATAAACCTATCCAGTAACTTCATATGCAACATGTGCTGAAAATGCAAATTCATGGTGTGAAGGTCCCTTTTTCCCTGGTTTCTGCCTCAACAATGAAAACAGGGAAACAAATAGACATAATCTAGGATAATTCTGATACCATTTGTGGAAGAAACTGCAAACTGGACCTAAGGATACCCGATCCTTAAATAGGCGAGACAAGTTATATGATCACCTACAGCTCTGAGATCCTGCAAGCAAGAAGGGATTGCTAGTAAGGAAAGCATTTAAGAAGATTCTTAAATACCAGTGGGTTTAAACAGGGTATGAACAAACCTACCAGTCATCAAAATTTCAGTTTCTATAGAGCTCTCTTCAAACCTGTGCACTGATGCAAAATCTGTAAGGAATTGCCTCACCAACCTATACTAGTCCAAAGTCATAATGGTCAAAAACAAAGGCACCTTGAGATGGAAAAACTGTGATCCAGATCATAATAGTGCCAGAGGCAGATAAAGATGACCTTCAAGTTAACAAAACGGGTTCATAGAAGATACCTCCACGCCAAGAAGTACCTCTTCCATTTGGCAGAGTTCATCTATTGAGTGGAAGTTTCACAGCTTCAGTCACATCTGTCACTCCAGAAAGGAAGACCCAGTGAGAACAGTCACAATTCAGAGCTTGACTAGAGCCAATTACAACCCCATCCATGCAGAACCTCCTTGGCTAGAACCAGTAGGACTTCCTGTGTCTCCAGGGACCGCCCTTCTAGTCACAGTTGGTCAAGAATTAGGTTTGGCCTTTCTTCTCAATTTGAGACACAGAAGCAGAAGACATGGAATAAAGATGTACAAGAATGTCCCTTGCCACAGAATGAAGGTGTCCTCCACAAATTCATACTAGCCCCTTGCAGAAAGGAACTACTACATGCTCGAGTAGCAAAGAGGTCAAGTTCCAGATTACTCCTTTTAAAATATTTAAACCAGACTGCTCCTAAAGCCACAGCTCCAGAATAAGACCAGATGTGGTGATTCTAGGAGTCCATCAGCTTTGTTCACTTCCCAAATTGCTGAGAAATACCCATAAGTAAGGCTCACTGCTAGGCAAGAATTACATATCTGCCCAAAGGACAGCCTGCCCCCTGCCTGTCCCCCTTGCTGGTTTTAAGTAGCCCTGGAAATGACAATTCCTCTAGAGAGTTCAAAGGCAGGGTGACTACACATTGCTAAAACTGGCTAATTTAAAAATCCATCTCCAGAGAAAACTGCTTCCCCTGAACTTTATGGAGATGCCAAGACGTAATACCTGCCAGAATTTATCATTTTCACCTGCATCAGTTTCAGCCACAAGAAAGACAAACCCACCTAGTGATGTGAACTGCCCTCAACTACAGGAATTAACAAAAGGGATCTGACACCCTAAGATCTGCAGACATGTGGTGGTTCTGTAGCCACTGACACAGAGTCCACTTCAACACCCTCAACCTTAAAGTGTGTAAATGGCATCACGATGAAAAAACTGTGCTGAAAATGTGCATTCATGGTGCATTAGGCCCAAAAGGATTAATAAGGGCCAAGCATGAGCATGATACGATATCTTCACTAACATATCCATGTTCATGATCTCCTAGGCTCTCCCTATGAGAAGGGGTGATCGAAACTGGACAATGTCAGGCAAATAATGCAGTCCACTGACTAACAAAAGGGCAAACAGGGGCACTTACTACAAGGTTACAACCAATCTGTCCTTAAACAGGGCTAGAAGGAACTAGTCACCTGAAGGGAGGGACACAGAGCTCCTTTTCCTGCAAGGTTTTGGCCACTAAAGCTAACACCTTGATAAATCTAGTGCGCGCAAAAATCCAAATGGCAGTACTTTGTTCTAAATGCAGTGTATACTCAGAGTGTACTGAAGACTTTCCAGTGCAAACCTCAGTCACTGATGCAACAGAAGCTATGTCCTACAACATCCAACACCCAGAGACAAAATGGACATGACTTTTGTAATATCATTTGGAAATTGAAATCCAAGATGCACCTAATTTCTGAGGTCTAGGACTGCTGGAAACGGTCTGTCCTGTAGAAACAAAAAAGTACAGGAGTAAAAAAATTCAGGCTTCCGGATATCCATTGTGTAGCATCCCACTAATCATCACAACCTGGACCCATCCCAATGAGAGCACAGTCTACTTGTAAAGTCATTTTAGAAAGAGCCCAAGAACTTAATATGTGGCTGCCCAAAGCCATGTCTAGAACTCAGTAGCCCTCCACAATGACTTGCATAGGAGGCAAAAACTCGAGTCTCCTCATCAACACCACCACAGTCCATCCCTAGGCTTTAATCAAGAATACATCAGTTATGTCAGTGGAATCATGCTGTATTAATGACTGTTACACAGGTAAGAGACCTGGTCAAAAACATTTTCAGCCACAACCTAGGCCAAAAGGAAGCAAATTAGTTGCCATAATACTAGATTCTTAATTATCCTTGTCCATCCAATTCAGTACAAAAGACTAGTGACTGCAGGTGGCACAGAATCAATGACTCATCTCCCAGAGGTGGATCTACTCTCCCAACAATGCCCATTGTTTCCTTCTCCAGATGACATTTCCCATACTCCGCATCATACTATAAAGAAAATACCAGAGGAGCCCCTCAGAAATGGAAACACCAAGCCTGGCAAGAAGTCTTGGGATAACAATAAGGCCAGTCAGGAATGCAGAAACTTGAGAATTTGGTGCATTTTCAATACCAGAGGACAGAATCCCAGCTAAGCATCTTATCTGGCATCGCAACAGAATATCAGAGCATGTTGGTCCCAAAAAGAATGCCTGATTCTAGGGATCACATCCAGCTTACATAGTCTTGGAAAAGTATGCCACAAACCCCATGATAGTGCAGAACATACAGCCACTGATGAATTCCTGGATAGTAATGAAGTGGCCATAGGCTTAGCAGAATGACCTCTAGGCCCTAAGTGGAAGATTTTACTGGAACTACATCAGAAAGCAATACAGTCCGCTAAACACCCAGACATTACAACTTTTGAAACTGTGACCCAGCTTGTTAGACATAAAGAAATGAATAACTAATTTAAAAAAAAAGTCTTTAGTCCTTTCTATACAGAATTCTCAGTTGCCTGTGAATATTTAAATAATGTAGAATGTACTCTCCTCTATTCAAATTTTGTTAGAAAAACATGCACAAATTAATATATTAGATGAAGTGGATCATAGATTAGTAAGGAGGGAGGCTATCTTTACAGAGGTTGACAGGACAGCCTGCAGTTCACAGACTCCTTGCTGACATAATAGCTATGAGGAAGTGTGTTTTTATAGAAATGTATGAAAGTTGAATTGAATGGGGTGGTTCAAAGTAAGCACAGTTAAGTTTCTCTGCAACAAAACTGAGATACTCAGGAGGGATGAGCCCTTGACAGAGGTCAAAGAAAGGTCTGTACCATAAAGGCTTTGCAGACTTTATGATACAAAGGATGTAAAGTTGAGCCCTTGACTAAAGTTGGATACGGCTGCCAGGTAAACTTTTATACTGGAGAAAATGGAGCTGGGATGAAACACGTTAGGGACAATTGATCAGAAGTAACATGAGCAATGAAGTGATCCACGCCTTTTTGTGCGACTCCCAATGGAGAAAATTTTCCATTTACCTTCGTAGCGCTCTCTTGTGGATGATGTCTAAGATGCGGTAGAGATCTGGACCACCTTGACTGTGTATGAAGGGAACCTGGCATCATGGTAACTAGACAAATCATGTCATTAATTTCAGTGAGTGAATGCCCGAGCGAGGCTTGCTAGATCAGTGAGGTGAGATCTGGAAGTGGATCCGGAAGAAGATGCATCTTCTTGATATGCTTCCCTTTGATTTGCACTCATAACAGAGGAGGCAAAAAAGTGGCTACAAGAATTACTGTGTTCTGCATAACTTGGCTTTTTGCATGAAATCTCATTATGATGGCTGGGACTGGAAAGGCATGGAGAAGCTCTGACTGGCCATTGGTGGACTAAAGTATCCATGTGTTTAGTGAGGAGGGGAAAATTTTTTGCTGTACTTTGGAGATGAAAATAGGTTGCAGCAAGACTTCCTACAGTGACAGAATAGCACCTGTGCTACAGAAGCTATAAGGAACCACTAATGAGGCATCAAAATGCATCTGCTAGGCAAACTGGTGATGCCCATTACTGTGAAAGCATCACCCATTCCCAAACTTTCATGGCTTCCCGAGGAAACATGGTTCCTCCATGTTTGCCAATATACTATACTACTGCCATATTGCCCATGTATACAGCTATCACAGTATGGAGACAGCAGCCCTGAAAAGCCTACATATCCAAGACGGCCATCCTCATCTCCAGTACAATACTGTGTAAATTAGCCTCCTCCTGAGTGTTTGTCCCTAAACAATGCTGTGGGTAGACGCAAGTTGTGACTGTGATTGAAGGAAGAGGACTGACAGGACATATTTTGGTCAGACAGAGCATGTAACCACCATGGATGTGCACACTCGAGAAATTAGATGGGATCCTTCCAGTTGAAAATATTGAATTCAAAGGGTCTGCTGTAGTACCAAGATGTAATATCCTGACAGGGGAATGAGACTAAATGTTGCTGCCATTAGGTCCGCTACAGGATGATGCATCCTTCTGGCGAATGGTGATGAAGCAGGTGGTTTGGTGCAGTATGCAAAGCACTCGGTCTTGAGGAAATGAAAAGCTGCTGAAGGGTGCAAGTGTCAGCCCATTTGTATTGGCTTTGGCTGGATCTTAGCAGTCTTCTCAGATATTCCCCAAGGACAGACAAACCTGGAGAATATCAAAAACTCAAAAATCTAAATGATTGTAGATTGGTGTTTTGTAGTTCAAAGATCAAAACTCACATTACTGAAAACAATTTAAGACACTGCACACTAATTTTTGCAAGGGAGCACATCTCCTTGCACCTCCCTGTTATTTATATACCCAATTTCAAGATCACATTACAGTGGGGAAAGGGATATTCTCCAATCTATGCAGAACCACATCTCACACGTGGAAAAAAAAAAAACAATGTGTGTTCAATTCCAGTGATCAATATTGGTATTTCTTTCTATTCAACCAAAGACATTTTTGTACAAATATCAGACACTCTGTGGTTTAGACTAGGAGCCAGTCATCCAACTACAGGAATATTTAAATGCTTCAGTCTTATGTGATGCAAGCACTACCATGTACTTGGTCAACAATGGCGAGTGGGGTTGGGTTGTTGCAGCGAGACAAAATGGACTCTGAACTTGTAACGACTACTTCCAAAGCAAAAGTGGTCTTCTTGGGAACTATCTAGAGTAAACCTCAAACTCCCTCTGTCTAGTGTGACCTGTTGGATGGCTCTCTTTTGAAGGAGAGATGACCTCAAATTGAGACATCTGGCAAAAGATGGGAGGTTGGCTTGGGTGTCTCAAATGATACTGTATAGCCACTGGATATTATGTCACTTACCCATCTGTCCTGTATGATGGCAACCACACAGTCGATTACTGACTGCCTTTAGAGTGGGACAGCTGGGCAACTCCTTAGGGGTTCTGCTAATGCTTCCCAAGGGAAGAGCTGAGGAGATACCTTTACTTCAGTGTGTGGCATCCATTGAAGAAAACTTTATGGCCATGGGTACTTCTTGTGGTATAAAAATACCAATGCAAATACTTTCATGCAAAAATCCTCGCCCTCCTGGACTTTGCTGCATATTTGGCAGCAAGATACCCTCCCCACTGTTCCTTTGGAAATTGCCACTCTCTCTTCCTGATGTTTTCTAATGTCCTCTGATTGATTTTTATAACTATTATCCAATGTTTTATATGTCCTACTAATTATCCCATTTAAAGCAGCTTTTCTAGACAACTAAAAACTCTGTCAAAGCTGGTCTTCCACTTAGCACTCCCCATACCTTATTCTTTGCCTATACTCTTCTGCATCCCAGATAGTGAAGCCAGTCTCTAACCAACGGTGCAAACCTCTGCTTACCCTCACCCCTTTTACCTTTCTCTTCCTAGTCATTTACTCTCAATACCCTCCCATCTTCATTCTTTAGGAATTTTTCTTTCACCTTGCGATTGAAATTTACTGACCCAAAAGGGGCATCAGTGAAGGACACCTTGAAATTCTCCATAAACCCATAATCTGAGCCAAGTGGGGTCTCAGTGCAATACTTGTGCCAGCAGCTCCAACTGCTGATTTGTCACTGATCACAAGTATGCAATCTTTTTGGGGAGTCTAGTTTTTTTTCCCTGCAAGCTCTTGCTGAAAGCAGGTCAAGTGCATCAGGTAGTTAAGATCCTGGAATGCAAATGTGACAGAAAAATGTGCCATTGTCCCTTATGGGTCATGGCTTTGGAATCTGTCTGATGGATGGACTTATTGGACTTTTATCCAAGTTCATAGGGTCATAGGTAATATTAGGCAATTAACAAACCATTACAAGCCTAGCTAATAATCCATACTCAGCATTTCCCACCAGTCTCAAGGAGTAAAGTACAAGAGAGCTTTTGAGAGAATTTGAGGCTGCCAATCCAATTATCTAGGTTTACCTCAAAGTTGGCAAAGGGCTACCCGCCTTGAGATGAACAGGGAGTTTTGTTCCAGAGGTGGGGATAAGTTGGGATATTAATCTGTCAAACTAGTGTGTCTTATAGCTGAAGGTTTAATTCCTTTAACCTGGTATTTGTGGAAATATTTTTGTAAAAGAACAGATCGTTAAACAGGATTGGCTTTCATGGTTCAAAAGACTAGACACAGATTTCAGGTAGGATTCTAAAAGAAACAGAGAATGAGAGCTGCCATTGTTGAAGTAACCGATTAACTGATCTTTTTAATTAGGAACCTCTTGAGGTTTCTCAAGTTGAGTAATATGTTTAGACAAATACATGCCATAAAGGGCACTATATTCAATAATGAGACTGGTGATAGAGTAAAAGGGAATCAAGACTTAGAGAGTGTCTAGAGAGGAGTTGTGGTATCGTATGAGGAAGTCGGGAGTGGCAGAGAAGTATGTAAGAGTGGTACAGGATATGTACAAGGGTAGTGTGACACTGGTGAGGACTGTGGTGGGAGTGACAGATACATTTAAGGTGGAGGTGGGATTACATCAAGGATCAACTCTGAGCCCTTTCTTATTTGCAGTGGTGATGGACAGGTTGATTGATGAGATTAGACAGGAGGCCCCGTGGACTATGATGTTTGCAGATGACATTGTGATATGTAGTGAGAGTAGGGACCAGGTTGAGGAGACCCTGGAGAGGTGGAGATATGCTTTAGAGAGGAGAGGAATGAAGGTCAGCAGGGCTAAAACAGAGTATATGTGTGTAAATGAGAGGGAGGGTAGAGGAATAGTGAGGATGCAGGGAGTAGAGTTGGTAAAGGTGGATGAGTTTAAGTACAACAGTTCAGAGTAATGGTGAGTGTGGAAGAGAGGTGAAGAAGAGAGTACAGGCAGGGTGGAGAAGTGTGCCAGGAGTGATTTGTGACAGACTGTTACCGATAAGAGTGAAAGGGAAGGTCTACAAGAGGGTAGTGAGACCAGCTATGTTATATGGGTTGGAGACGGTAGCACTGACAGGCAGGAGTCAGAGCTGGATGTGGCAGTTAAAGATGTTAAGATTTGCACTGGGTGTGACTAGGATGGACAGGATTAGGAATCAGTATATTAGAGGGTCAGCTCAGGTTGGACAGTTTGGAGACAAAGCAAGAGAGGCGAGATTGCGTTGGTTTGGACATGTGCTCAGGAGGGATGCTGGGTATATTGGGAAAAGAATGCCAAGGATGGAGCTGCCAGGTAAGAGGAAAAGAGGAAGGCCTAAGATGAGGTTTATGGATTTGGTGAAAGGACATGCAAGCGGTTGGTGTAAAAGAGCATGATGCAGAGGACAGGAAGAAATGGAAACAGATGATCCGCTGTGGCGACCCCTAACGGGAACAGCCTAAAGAAGAAGATTATTCAGGAAACTTTAAAAAACACCTCTAAAAGGAAGTGTGGCTTCGTTCTGACATCATACAATTGTCAGAAAACCACATATGGTTCTTTTATACATTATAGCAAGAAGCAAATGCACATAGGTGATGGCTATCAGGAATCTTAAGACAGACATCTGTGCCACTAAGCTAGTGGGCTCAAACAGCAACCAAGTCTGGGTTTTTCAAAGGGGGACAGAGGCAATATGTTACTTGAGCAGCCAGTTAATATTTTGTCACAATTCTGCTCTTCACAAAGATCATGATGTGCAGAAATAGCTGACGTACACCATGACCTTGGAATACCTGAACACCCGAAAATGCAGCCATCCGGGACATGTCAACAACACCCGCAGACTAACTGAAGGGGGCAGTACAGCACATGCTCTGCCCAAACTAGGAACCCTATTTTACTTGTATAGGCCTGTCAAGTAGACAGCCCCCTTCCAAGACTAAATCACCTCAGAGACCCTGCAGGCAAATCCAGCAAAACAGCAGCATCAAGAGCTAGTATATCGATATCCTTATTTAAAACAGTAGGTTTTCCTTTATGGAAAGGATCCTCGGGGCACAAATCAATGCCCTTCTCAGACACCATAGGGTGACAAACATAAGGTTTTGGCTGTTCTTTGCCAACTTTTCTTAAAAGGCGTGGAAATTGATGGAAATCATTGGAAAGTGTACAATCATCTGTCCTGCCTCAAGAAAGACTGCAATCTACCAATACCCTCCCTCTTGCCCTGAAACGTGCTGCAATCTACAGGGTGCCAAATAAGTCAATCTTAAGAATGCAGCAGTTTGAAAGGCACAGCCTCTTAATCTGGAGCTCCAGGAGAGGGTTGGGGGCTCTGCTCACACTATCTGCTTGCCTGTTCAGTTCCATCAGGAATAGGTACTAAGATGAGGATGTCAAAGGTCAAACATGGTGACAGACAACCACTTCACTACAAAGGGGGAACTACTATTGATGCATGCAATGGACTGGTTTGTATAACCAACTGAAAAGTAGTCAAAATTTCTTTCAGCACGGCGGCATTGATGCAACTCGCATCTAACAGTTCATTAGAACACCATACTCTCAGAGATGATGGCACCATAAACAGAATGGCCATATCAAGCTTAGACAGCTCAGAAAGTCAGAAACTAAACTTGTACTGTGCCCTCACCCAAGGTGTCAAGAACATGACCTCATGGGCCCTTCTCCAAGGACAGAACTAACAATGGTGACTAGTAAACTCCATCTCAGTGGAAGGCTTTCAGTGACCCAGTTAGTTGGGACTTTTTTTCAACTGACAGTATAGCTAGGGACTATACCTATGGCAGTGCCAACGTGAACCAGGGGTCCCTGGAAAGGTTAATCAGTAGCCAGTCACCAGGTACAGAAATACAAAGTGACCTGTCTCCTACAAGGCTTGACTCATAATGGCCATTTCTTTAGTAAAGGCTTTGGCACCGAGGAAAGAAACTGCAATGGTCTGTACCAATTTCATGCTTACATAGAGCAAACTAGAGGAGTCTTTTGTGTAGCCCCATAAATGGGCCAGAAGGCATCCATCATATCCAGTGACACCATCCAAGTCTCTAAAGGGAAAGTACAGTTGTGTACACTTACATAAATGTAGATGTTCAAGTGTATTCACTGTTGCAGTCATCACATTCGGGTTATCTGATGCCAGTAGCCCTCAGTCGGCCTGATTATCATAGTCTTGGATCCTGCGTCGGTTGCGGTCTTATCTTCCATGACGTCAGATAGTCAAGGGTATAAAGCATGCAGCCGATGCCATTACATCAGTTTTTCTTGCCCCAGATGTCAGGTGCCCCCATAATGGGAAGCAATTATATACAAGGTTACACCTCCAACAAAAAAGCAAATACACCAAAAAGCTTTAAGCATAGTAAGCAAGAATAGGGGTATAGCCAGTAGAAGTCAGGGGGCTGGAGGGAGGGTAACCAGGACTGCAACAGTGAATACACTCTAACATCTACATTTATGGTAAGTGTACACAACTGTACTATGTTCTTCGTGTTTCACTGTTGCACTCATCACATTTGGGTAGATTCCCAAAGCTAAGGGTGGGAGGAGGTAATTAGATAGCATTATGACCAGCTATAAGGCACTGCAAGACTGCAGTGGCAGACACAGCTCTGGATTTAGAAATAATTGGCAAGTGGTCATGCTTGGTGAAGTTATGTACAGAACTCCAGGTAGCAGCTTCCAGGATGTCCCTGGTAGGGACACCTCTGAGAAAGATTGTAGAGGTAGATGCAGCCCTGGTTGAATGTGATCTTATCCCCTGTGGGGTAGGTTTTCCATGGTGCGTATAGCAGAAATTAATGCAATGGCCTATCCACTTTGAAATGGTTTGCTTTGAAATGGCCTTCCCCTCTGCCCCTGCAGCAAATGCAACCAGCAGGTGTTCAGATTTCCTGAGAGTCTTAGTCCTGTCCAAGTAAAATCTAAGTTGTCTGTGCACGTCCAAGGTGTGCAGTATTTGTTCCCCTTTGTTCTGTGGATTAGAAAAGAAGGTTGGCAAATGAATGGACTGATTAAGGGCCACACTGGATACCACCTTGGGCATGAAGGAGGGATTGGTCCGGAGGGACACCCTATCAGCATGAAAGATGATGAAAGGCTCCGCTGCCATGAGGGCCTGTAATTCAGACACCCTTCTTGCTGAAGTGATTGCTAGAAGGAAGGCTGTTTTCTAAGAAAGGAATTTCAACTCCGCATTTGCAGCTGGCTCAGAGGGAGGTAGAGTGAGCTTTTCCAATACAAAGTTAAGGTTCCAGGCTGGAGTAGGGGCTCTCCTGGGTGGTCTTAAGTTTTTGGCCCCTCTGAAGAATTGCTTCAGCAGTGGATGAGAGAAGAGGGGTGGTTCTGTATTGTAAGGAGCTGAAATGGCTGAGGCATGAATTTTGATGGAGGAAAAGGAAAGGCACTTGTGAAGCATCTCAGTTAAGTATTGAAGAATATGGGGTAAATTGGGCACTGTTGTGCCCATCCCCTGAGTTTGGCTCCAGGAACAGAATCTTTACCATTTTTCAGCATAAAATTTTCTAGTACTAGGCCTCCTTGCCTCCAGAATGACATCCATCACTTGCTTACTAAGGGATGGTAATGGAGAGATCAGGTAATTAGCCAGGCTGCCAGGTTCAGGGTTTGAAGCTGTGGGTGCAGAATCTGGCCCTCCTGCTGGGACAGCAGGGCAGGGGTCTGAGGCAGGTGCCATGATGCCAGCAGTGACACTGTGCAGGAGGAGGTACCAGCGTTGGCATGGCCAGTCTGGTGCAATCAGTATTGTCCTTGGTTTGTCCTGTTTGATCTTTAGCAGTACCTTGGAGAGGAGAGGCAGAGGGGGAAAGGCATAAACTGATGAAGGACAGGGCATCCACTTTCCAAGCTTGTTTGTGGGGAGTCCTTGTGCAGAATTTGTCTAATTGGTAGTTCTGGGGGGAGGCAAACAGGTCTATCTCTGGGCTCCCCCATTTGTTTCTCAACATGTTTAATGTTTTTGGTTCTAGTTTCCACTCGTGTGGGCCCATGAGATTTCTGCTTAGGTCTTCTGCCAGTGCATTTAACTTTTCTGGCAGGAATTGAGCCTGTAGGTGCACTTGGTAGCTCAAGGCTGCGTTCCACAGAGCCATGGCTAGTCTGCAGAGAGGGCATGAGTGGCTTTCCCCCTGCTTGTTTATGTACCACATAACAGTGGTGTTGTCCGCCTTTACCAATAATTGTCCTGGAAAAAAAGTGGTCCTTGAAGGCTGTCAGAGCATTCTGTACAGCTATTTCTTTTTAATTGATATGCAGGTGCATTTGATTTGGGTTCCATTTTCCCTGAATGCACTGCCCTGCCAAGTGAGCCCCTCATGTATAGTCTGATGAGTCTGTTGTTAGGGTTTGGGCGGCAGGGGGTAGAGTGAATGGCAGTCCCTTGTTTTGGCGGCAGGCGTTTGCCCACCAAATAAACTCTGTAGACAAGGTATGATAGGAATCATTGATTCTAGATCCTGAGAATGTTGACAACTTAGGCTTTTTAGATACCATTGTAGTTTCCTCATATGCAGTCTTGCATATGGAATTAGTAGAATGCAAGAGGCCATGAATCCCAGGGCTTGCAGTATTTTCCTTGCAGATAGCTGGGTCTTTGTGGCCAGTAGTTTGAAGTAGACTGTCAAATACATGTTTCTCTGGCGTAAGGTAGGCCATCTGGGAAGTTGTATTTAAGCTTGCTCCCAGGAATACAATTTGTTGGCAGGGTACAATATGTGATTTCTTTTCATTTATGGTGTACCCCAGAGACGTTAGCAATTTCTTTACAAATGCCAGATTTAATAGTATGTCCTGGCTTTCTGCCTGAATTAGACAATCGTCCAGGTATGGGTGTATTTGAATATTTCTTTGCCTGCAAAATGCAATGGCTGGAGCTAGGCACTTGTGAACACCCTGGGCGCAGTAGATAAACCAAAGGGCAGTGTAGAGAATTGATAGTGCATGTAGCCTGCTTTGAAGCGTAGGTATCTTCTGCAAGATTCCCAGATTGGGATGTGCAAGTAGGCTTCCTTTAAATCCAGTGTTGCCAACCAGACTTCCTTGCCTAGCATAGGAAGCAACTGGTGAAGAGTTAGCGTCTTGAATTTTAGGATCACCAAAAAGGTGTTTAGGATAGAAATGTCCAGGATAGGACAACATGAAAAGTCTTGAGTAGAAACCTTGTCTCTCTTCCTCTTCTAAGTACAGTTTGAATAGCCCTTATGCTTGAGAGAGTACTTGCTTTGGAGCCTCTGCCCACTGATTTGGGAGTAGATCTGGCCAACCGTTTGGGGTTGGTAACGTGTGGAAGTGAAATCTGTATCCTTGGGAAACTATATTTAAAACCCATTTGTCCTGGGTAATTAGTTCCCAGTTTTTTGGATCACCAAAAATGTGTTTAGGATAGACAGGTTTAGGATAGGATGCCAGGAATGGTCTTTGCTGGGTACCAGAAAGTCTTGAGTAGAAACCTTGCTCCCATTCTTCTTCTGGGACAGGCTGAATAGTCATGATGCTTAAAAGAGAGAGAGAACTTGCTTTTGGGTAATAAGTTCCCAATTTTTTGCATGTAGGGCAATCTTTCCCCCTAAAGGAACAGTCAGTTGAGCAGGGCTTGGAAGGTTTAAAAGTCATTGAGACAGTTTACCATGGGGGGGGGGGGGGGGTCTTACTACTACCTGCTTTGGAAGTGGGAGCCCCCCACTGCTTAGCCCTGTGAGTACCTTGGGACTGAAGCCTGGGTGCTCTACTGGTTCTGGGTTTGGACTGAGAAGGCCTGGAAGAGGCCAGAAAGGGCCAATTCTTAAGAGGGCCAATGAATACTAAATCTGGGAGGCTGTTCTTGCAGGAAATCTTTAACAGTTTGCCATAGATTTAGCTTTTTCCTCCATCTTTTTAAGTACTACTTCTACTTTGCTGCCAAACAGGCATTCTTGGTTTAAGGGAGCATCCAGTAATTTAGCTTTAACATGATCTGGCAAAGATTGCTCCTTAAGCCAAGCGTGTCTTCTAAGTACAGACCCAGTGACAGCAGCCCTGCAAGATGCCTCTAATGAATCAAAAACCACAATTCAAAGTAGGTTTTCCAACTTGTTCAGCAGACGGCATTAAATCCTGTAAATCTATTTTCAGCAATCAGGAATCAACATTTTCTGTTTAAGCAATCCAATAATATGCTGCTGATACTTTTAACATATGAAACTGGCAGTTTAAGGCCCTAATGGCCAAGGTTGCAGAAGTGTATACCTTCTTACTCCATCGATCCAGAGCCCTGGAATCTCTACCAGAGGGGGAAGGATTTTTGGCAGTAGTAGCCTTAATGCCCTTAAGCCCCTGTGAAATGGTCTCCGGATCCGCAGTAGGATTTTTAAAGAGGAACTTGTGAGAGTCAGGTAACTTGAAATACCCATCAGATTTTCTGGGAGCAGGAGGTAGAGAGTCAGGGGCCAGGCTAGATTCCGAGAAGGCATCATCTACAATGTCCAGTACAGGAGGGATAGCGGTCTGTGTTGAGGCAGGAGTAAGAATTCCCTAAGCCTCTTTTTGGAGTCAGAGTAATCCTGGCTTTCCCAGCGAAAATGCTCCCCAAGAGTATGCAAGGTTTCACCAAAAGAGAAATCCACTGGAGGGGAAGTAGAGGGAATGGAGTCCTCTGCATCAGAATCCTCATAGGTAGATAAGGACAAATCCTGGTCATCAGAATCCTGATCAGAAGGAAAAATCAGTCCTAGGTCTCAGAGGGGGAAGGATGTCTTCCCCTGATTAGAGTAATAAGGTCTTCAGCCATTCTTATTTGTTTTTTAGGCATAGGGGCCTGACCATGCAGTCTGGACGTCTGTTTTCTAGGCATGGATCGAGTTTTAGGCTTTGAAGAAGATGGCGTCTGTTTAATATGCATGTCAGTTGGTCTGAATACACCCTCAGAAGCCGGTGCCTGCACAGCGTCTCTGGACCCATCCAATGTAGAGACATCCGCAGGTTCCACAGTCAAAGCAGCATCTCACTGCATACTGAATGGGTCTCAGTAGAGGCCTGCGAATCTAAAGTAGCAGGTATCAGGGGCTGCGAAAGCGCCTCAATGAGTACCGGCGAACCGGCGACTAGCTTAGGAGAAGTGTTGTCTGCAGCTTTTGACCTAAGCAGTCTGTTTCTGTCTATCTTTGCGTTTTTTTTGGAATGGCGGTAGTCGGGTGGCTTACTGAAGCCATTTCTGGATAACTGAAGCGAGTACCAAAATATTTAGATGTGTAAATGAACAGACAAATAATAGCATGAGGTTTGAATAAGGCACAAAACATACAGTGAGGTACGTTGTGGTCTGGGCCTAAGCAAGGAATGCAGTACGAATGAAAATCTTTATGAGGTATTTGCTTTCCACAAGTAATACAATTGTTAACTTTTACTGACATCAGTTTAGAGCAAGAAAAAGGATCCCCAATGGGGTACTTAGCTTAGTTGAAGACTTCGGATCTGAAACTTGAAAATGAAAATTTCAGAAGTCGGCCGACCAGCACTTGCGAACTGCTTCTGCTTCGGGCACTGCAAGAAACATGGATGTAATGGCGTCAGCTGCATGCTTTATATATCCCTGACTATCTGACATCATGGAAGATGAGACAGCAACCGACGCAGGACCCAAGACTTTGATAATCAGGCTAACTGCGGGCTACTGCAAGCAGATAACCCGAATGTGATAACTGCAACAGTGAAACACGAACATCATGGGCATAATCACCTCTAGCGTGATCGTATAGGACTAATATACACAATGTTGTGGCTGTAGATGCCAGGGTCCTAAAATGGGATGGAATTCATCTTTCCCCTTCCAGGCCAGAAGAGGAGACAATAAACCCCGCCGGCCCTCTTCAGGCATCATAAAAGCCTGTATAACCCCTTTAAGAACAGAGGCATGCTGTCTCAGTTTGCACATAGTCCTTTTTGGGGTAGGGTCCAAGAGCTAGAAAATGTGTCTTAAGAACATATCTAGATGTCACTGGTCCCTCACAATGGATCATTAAGTTGGGGCAAATCTAGAGAATGTTCAGCGTGGACAACTGCAAATCACAGACAGAAATGCTGCAGAGCTACTGGGAAAAAACAACCCAAGTAACTCTGACATAGCAACAGAAGGAACAAAACTCCTTTGGCACTTGAGGGCCTCTCTTGGTCACAGATGTCTCTTCCTTTTTGGGTAGACCTGGTCTCGCATAGGAAAGTATGAAAGTATAGAAAGCAGAGGAGCAGAAACAAGACAGGCCCTCACAGAGGATAAATACTGCCAGACACCTCATGAAGTACTCGACAAGGTCCTGACAGGCTGGCCAAAGAATGCATCTTTAGAAAATGAGCATTCTGGATCTCCCTCTGCCAGAATTCCTTCTTAAAGGACAATCTTTACACTCCTGTCTGCAGAGACTCTCACTGCAATCAAAAATTACAATATAGAGCACAAAGTAAAGCCACTCTAGAGGCTATGGACGAAGTATAGTTGTGTAAGAGCTTGCCATAACAGTAAATGCCCTATTGATCATTGTTGCAGTACTCCTTGCAAGGATATTCTGCCACAGGTAGCCGTACATCCAGCTATTACACCAAAACCAGGGCCCTTCCACATGTACATCTGACGTATAAACCTAAGCCCGAAAGTGGGAGGTACATAAGGGGCATAAATATGGTTAAATCCTCAGAATTTACTTGCCCCAGTGATATAAAAGGAACAGAAGTAGAGGCAACTATAATCACATGTACATGCCCATCAAGAAAAGGAGAAAAAAATGAAAGTCTTGGCCAGAACAAAAAAAGAGGGAAGGATAGAATGACAGAATACTACAACAGTGATCAGTAGAACATCTACTGTCATGTTAAGTTCTTGCACAGTTTTACTATGTCCTTACAAGGTTGCTGTTGCAATATTTCTTACATTTGGGACAGTACAAAAGCTACTGAAGAGATGGTGCAGTCCAAAATGCCTTGGAGAACAGACTTGGCAAAACCTGCTTTGGGCCTAGAAAACACATCCAATATATGTTTAGTAAAGTGTGAACAGAAGACCAAGTAGTCACTTCTAGAATCGATTTGGTGCTCGATTTGGTATTAAGCACTTGATAAAAACCTCAGAGGAGGCTACTACCCTAAGTAGAAAGGATAGTAACAAAATAAAGCCAATTCCCATAAGAAAAACAAATTACCTTAGATATACAAGAAAATAGTTTGCCTTGAGACAGGCAAACCAATATCATGAAAAAAAAAGTTGCTCAGATTTCCTAATGTTCTCAGTCTTACCAAGGTAAAATCAGCGTTACCTAAGCAAACACAAAGAATTCTTTCACTGCTATTTTAAGGTGATGGGGAAAAAAGATTGAAGATGGATAGCCTGGTTCAAAAATAAGTCAATATTCACTTTAGGAATAAAAGGAGGATTAGTCCTAAGAGAAACCCCATCCTCATGAAAAACCAAGAAGAGAATAACTGCCATAAGGGTATGCAGTTCAGAGACTTGGTAGACGTTAGTGCCACCAAAAGTCTTCCAAATACAACATTTTAAGGAAAAATTGGCTGTGGATTCAAAAATTGGTTGAGTTAACTTTTCAGAACATTTAGGTCTCAATGAGGAAGAATAGGCTTTTCTTGGAGGCCTAATGTGAATAGCACCTTTAAAAATCACGACCTCAAATCTGGAAGAAAAATGTGGATCTAAAGGCAGACAAGTGTAAATGGCTGAAAAACTGACCTTTACAGAACAGTAAATCAAACAAGAACAGAGCAACTCCCACATATAGGAAAGAAAAAGAGGAATACCCACAGAGGGGCCCTGGTTCAGTTTCTTGCACCATAAAGAAAATAGTTTTATTTATTTAAATTTGTTTACTGGGATAGACTGACTGGGCTAGCAGCCCATTTTCAGTGAGGCCCAGGAGGAAAATCCCCAAGTAAAAAAACTAAGAATACAAAATATAAAAACAGAAGATTGAAATATATAAAATGTAAGGAATTAACAGAATTAACAAAACATAACCGTTACAATGTATACAGAATTTAATACCAACAATTTTTTGTCAGATACATGCCTATACATACCCCAGCAGAGCAGAAATGTAGAAAGGAAAAGTGTGGTGAGTAAGAAGAGATTAAAAAGGAACAGTTAGTAATATGAAGGGTTGAGAAAACATTAAGAGGAGATCTGATAGGAGGATTCAGTAAAGGCAAAATGAAGAGTGAGAAGAGAAAGTTATCCAGGGGAAATACAGGAGCAGAGCCAGTTAATATTTAGATGTTCTTTAAGAAGGAGTTTGAATTTGGAGGTACTAGGGGTATTTTATAACAGGTTTGCTAGCCTCCTGCAATAACTGTAGAAAGTCTCACAAAAATAGCGCCAAAAAGAATGAAAAACACCTTCACCTAAAGAGTTAACTGCAGGGTGAGAAGATGAGTGTGAATGAGCATGCAAGTCAACCCTGTAAGGTAATGTGCGAGGACTGCCCTAGGTTAGGTGAAACAGGGGAAACCAGTGCAGTATTGGCCATAAGGGAGTCACCAGCAAATATTGGGCCTGTTCAAAAAAATCTTTAAGACCTTTGGCAGAACAGGAAGAGGGAAATGCATAAATAAGCATCCCCCATCTAAGAGAAATACACGACTACCTTTGCTATGCCAGTGGGATTGCTACCCTGGAACAAAACTTGCAGAGTTATCTGTTCTGAGGGAAGACAAACAGATCTATTTCTGGAATACCCCACTGATGAACACTGTCCAGAAGACCTCACTAACATGCACTCATGTGGATTTGCTTAAAAGGTGTCTGCCACAATGTTTTTGTCCAAGAAAATACAGGCTGCCCTAAAAATCAAACTGTGCCTAATGTTAAAGTCACAAGCTTTCATGGTGCATTTGCAAACAGGATAAGACTGTCCCAGTTTATGTACGTTATCTTTGAACATTCTTACAGTACCTGGAGATCAAAGATAATGTAGGGAAGGAACAAGCCAGAATCAATGCTCTCATCTCCTTAACATATTATAGTTGTTGTGTCTTTCAGCTTTTCCCTGTTAGGGGTCGCCACAGCGGAACTCCGATCCGCTAATGATTGGCAGTAGACTTTCACGTGCTGGCTTGCTGGGCCTAACGCACAACCTTCAACGAAGGAATGCCCATTCACGCATGTCGACACACAGAAGACGCTCTGAGAATCGAACGGGCAACGTGTAACTGAGGCGACAACGCTACCGCAGCACCACCACCGCGGGACTCCTTAACATATTATAGTAATCTTTTAATATTGATGTTTGGTGACCTCTTGAGGAGGCCTACGCTCCTGAATCATTATCATGGGAACAAGCCCCCAAAGCCAGGTCTGTAGCATCTGTATACTACACCTGAGTGGGGAGAGGAATTAGAAAAGGCAGTCCCAGATTGAGGGAAATCTGGGAGATCCACCACTGAATATCCCTCCTTAAAACAAGGAAGGGGAATCTGGAAGTCTAATGGATGGCAAGACTGAAGCCAAACTTCCTTGTGGTACCAGTGTAACTTCCCCATATGAAGCCTTGGATATGGAATCATAGAAGTAGATGCCATGAGCTCTTAAAATCTCTCTTGCAGAGGTCATATGCAACTGGAAAAGGCTCTGAAATAAATCGGACACAGAACCTTGGCTGTAAGGAGGAGAGCTGTCAAGAGTGTGCAGATTCCGCAACCCAAGAAAATAAGATCTTCAGAGAATGCCAGAACAGACTTTAGGTTTAGAGTGAATCAAAGATTGTGAAAATGATGCATAGAGAACTCCCAAGTCCTTTAGAAGAGGTGGAGAAAGAGCTTGAATAAAAAGGTCACCCATATGACAGTACCTGAATGTCATGAAGCTGCAAAAAGCTACAACAAAAGATAGGTATTTAGTAAGTACCCACGGGCAGTAGAAAAAACAAAGGGCAAAACAGAACTAATGAGTGGAAGATGCACAGAATCTTAAAATCGTCCTGAAGAGAGGAAGAAAAGGAATGTGAAGATATGCATCTTTCAAATCCAGGGAGACCAAAGGCTTGAGGGGAAAAACATTGGAAAAAGTCTGAAGTGTTAACATCTTAAAACTGAACTAGGAGAAAGGGGTTTAGAAAGGAAGGATCCAAGATTGATTTTCAGGAACCCTCCTTCCTAGTACCAGGAACATCTGAAAATAGAAACTTCTGCCCTTTTGAGAGGGAGGTACTTGGTGAATAATGAGCTGATCCAGAAGACCCTGAAGGACTGAAGAAAACAGATTATTAATTTAGAGGATGTTGAATAATGCCTGCAAAAGGGGAGAGAGACTTGCATGACATTCTGTAACCCTGATAATAGAAGCAACTGGCCTGCACTAATCTGTTGCTAAACTGGAAAGGGCAAACTGTCATTGAGAGAGGAATCTGGCCGAGGGGGAGTGAAGGAAGATCACAGGAAAATGGGTTTGCTAGGAAAGGAGTGATTTTGACTTAGATTCTATCCTGCTTTCTTAGGAAACCTACCCTTAGAGGGATGTTTACTCTTCTGGGGCCATCTTTGCTGCCATCTAAGAAAGGACCCGCTTTAGAAGGACAATTCCTCTGATACTTGAGATAGGGGAAAAATTGTGTCAGGTTTTGCATCACCTTACCCTTATTCTGTAAAACCTGAAACAGGTCTGCAGCCACAAAACCAAACAAATTCCAAGTGTTCAAAGGGGAATCTAAAAGCTTGGCTTTAAAACGCTCAAGAAGGGACTGGAGTCTAAGACAAAAATACCTTCAAATTACTGAACCAGATGCAGCCACCCTGAGGAAGCAACAGCAGCATCATAGCTGCACTTGGACTGCTTCGCTACCAGAGAAGCAGAACTAAGCAAAGATAAGGCCATGACTTACTGTCAGAATCAGGCAAATCACTTAAATACCCTAGCTCAGAAATAAGAGATGATGCATATTTCAACAATTGTATATGATAGTTAATGGCTCTCAAAGCCAAAGTAGTAGAAATATAAACTTGTCAAATTTGTCCATAGCTCTATTTTTATCAGCAGGCAAGAATTTAGGGGAAGTGAGCAATTTGTTGGGTTTAGCTGCAGAAACTGAAGTTAAAGGAGGATCAGAAGGATTTCTATAAATGAATTTCTGATAATCATGAATCTTATAAATCCTGTCATGTTCAACGGGGCAAGAGGCAGAAAGTCAGGATGCAGAGAAGTTGGCAGGTATCCAAGTATTGCTTTCAACACCAACGTAACAGCAGAAGGCTTGAAAAAGTCTCCATCTGAAGCAAATAATAACTTTGCTGATCAGACATTTCAAACCTCTCCCATAGCAAATGTTGCATCATTCTGACTACAGTATCTCCAACTGAAAGCTCCTGTATGTGGGAATTAGGGGAAGAAAATCCTCATCTGAAGCCTCAGCTAAGGGGGGAATGAATCAGAGGACTAGGAAAGACATTCCATCAGAATCCAGGTACTCACCTTCCAAAAAATGATCCCTGCATCTCTTTAAAGGACTAGAGAAAAAGGGTTTCAACTGCAGAGAGTATGCAAAAACTCTTATAGGGCTTCAGATACACAAGAAGAGTCCCTGCATGAAGTTCTACCATTCCTTTTGAGGGTCTCTTACCACAGGAAAAGCATACTTGATCTTTTGCTTACTTTTAGTAGGGACATCTCACTGGACAAATCTCAGAGGATCAGAGCCCTGATGTCTCAATTAGGTAACAAGGCTACTTCCACCCATACAGGGATCTGAAGAATACTCCCGGGCCCTTCTGAAATAACCAAACTATGTTCCACCTTCTCGTTAGTAACAAATGTCTGATCAGACCAGACAAACATGCAGGTGGCCTGCCCCAAATTGGCCTCCCACAGGGTCACAACAGAATAGTCAGAGGTCTCATCACTGTCCACAGCAGAGATGTCTGGTAGGGGCTGGACAGCAGAAGTCAAAGTTAAATTTCTTAAACCTCATTTGCAGAGGCTGGACATTAGGACAGGAAGACTTCAGTAACATCATGCTTTGGGCAAGAAGCTTAAGGTTCTGGTTTTCCAAGTAAACCAATAAAAGGTCAGGTGGCTGAATAGGGTCATACGAACAAGGACTGGGAAACTGAACACTCCATATAGTTACACTCCACTCAGAATCAAAACAAACCGTTAACTTGATACTCCTTATGCGGAATATACCTCCCATAATTCCCCTTTTCTGGATGGCACATACTTAAACGTACAGTAAACCAAACAAAAGGAAAATATCCCCAGCAGAATACTTGTGCCCAAAATGCTAGAAAAGTGGCTCAGACATATGACCATATCAAATACTGGGTACTGCATTTTGACTGGCAGCAAAGATGTTCTGTTAGCATACCAGTGTCCCTTATGCACTTCCCACCTTTGGGCTTAGGTCATACACTGGCCGTATGACATTTGGATGGCCCCAAGCTTTGGTATGCTGGCTGGACATATGTTTACCCTTGGCAGGATATTCCTACTGTAAGGAATACTGCAACCATGATCTTGTAAGAACATCTAAAGATTCTTTAATTCAGACACCAAAAAGGCCTCAGGCTTATCCAACACATTCCTTATTAACCGTGTTACCCTGCACTTTGTGACTGAGGTAAAGAAGTTAAAAACCTTAAGTTTCTTAATTTGGCAGAGTGCACCACTTTTACCATACCTATTCAAAGCTCAAAAACGACACCATTCAAACAGTGAGGAAAACCCTCCCGGTGATGCCACAGAAGTGTGAAGTTATGTGCTTTAAACATTAACTATTCAGTACTGAATGAAGTATCAGGCTAAGTGCTGAAGGAGTACCAGTGAATATGTTCATCAGACTGCAAATCCATAACAAAATGCATTAAACCAAACCTGGGGGGGGGGGGGGGGGGGTTGGATTCTCATCTTTGAAATTGGCTAGGATTAAAATGGCCCAAAAGGGCAGCTGGCTTATCTACAAACTTTTCCATAAGGACGTAGTTTAGGAGTAAGGGATTAGCGTGGCGAAGGTGTTTCCCTCACAGACACAAGGTATACGGTTTGATTCTCAGCTTTCAGGGAAAACAGCCAAGCTTAAGATGGCCTGCAAGGCAGCTAGCCTAATACCTACCTATAAACCCGTAAATCTTGGTTGTTTCAATGTGTGCTTTGGTGAATACTCTGCTTTAGTACACTCTGTAGCATGCACTGTTTCTATGAAGAGGTCCAAGTAATTTTCTGTAATTTGAGCGACACTCCGCAATGGCAATGTGTCATCACTGGCACCTATTTTAGACCAAGGGGATCACGAAGCAGTTAAACTGCGATAGTGATTTCACGGTTTTGGTGGTGGTATATATAATCAAAGGTATCGAACTTCTTGGGGCTAAAAATGCAAAATAAGGGTGACTACAGTTTGCTTAACTCATTCACTCGAGCAGCTCAGAAAATGCTGCCTGCTTACTTCCACCATAGAAACAAAAGTGCAGCCTGAGCTCATCTTCAGATAATCCATTTGTAATACCATACAGAAAACAAATGTTCATAACTCAAGCATAACAGCTGATTAAAAATGTAAATGAGACAGTTGTTCAGCAGATGCCGACCTTTCCAACAGTGTAAATGCCGATAGTGCGTATCTAAGTTATTATTAAATATTTGCCAAGGAATGCAGATATTGTGCATATTTTTACCTTTTTGGCACAAGAAACCACAATAGCTTGGTGAATCTACCATGTAAACCTATACAATTTGTAATTAGTTTGTATGAATGTTAGCTTGAAAATGATACCTTAACCCATTACTGTGTGATGCTCTATTACGGAGATATTCACAGAAATATGATTAATATATTTCTCATAATTGATAAACATATCAACAAGGCTTTGTTCAGATTTCTTACAGTAAGAGGTTGAGTGCTATGGCTATTAGAGTTTTCTTACAGTAAGAGGTTGAGTGCTATGGCT
Organism: Protopterus annectens; assembly: GCF_019279795.1. Taxonomy (NCBI): domain Eukaryota; kingdom Metazoa; phylum Chordata; order Ceratodontiformes; family Protopteridae; genus Protopterus; species Protopterus annectens. The sequence continues at coordinate 77,452,648 of NC_056751.1, read as the reverse complement.
ATTAGAGAGTTAACAGAAATGTATTAGACTTGAAATGTGATAACGGCATTTCACAACAGCTAGGTTAGTAAAATTAAGCACAGGCCAATGTCACCAACTGCACAGTTCCCTAGGATGACCAGACAGTAGTAAATACAACTGAAAGTCTAAACTCATCGAATTCAAATGCATATACTAAGTCCGGCATATCCACTTTTTTCTTTTGGTATATGCTTGATTTCACAACAGTCACAATGTACTCTAGATCCTGTTTACAGGCACAACATACTGAAAAATGATGGTGCAATCCTGCAACCTAGCTGACATGGAAAAAGATTTGTGCTAGCACTTTGAAGACAAATTATGAAACTTTAGCTGATGTGCCTTAGCAGCATCTCTCAATGCTAACTTCTGCCAAACCCTAATTAACAAGCCTGATGAAGCATTCACTTCCATGACACTGCTAATGAACAGTTTATATGCATTTGCATTTTTCCAAGAATCTTACAACTGTTTATCAAACAAGAACATGTTTCTGTAAACTCATTTCATAAAATATCAGGATTTGCACAAAGATCCTCAGATCATTCCAATGGTAGTAGGAGCAATGGGGTCTTAATCTACAATCGTATTTACATACGTCACAGATAACATGCAACTCTGTACAAATTGCAGGAGTCATTACTGGACACACTGCGGTGCTATGAAGAGCACTTCTGGCTAACAGGAAAGATTGAAACAATACTAATTTCATGCACAGGTGTCTGTAATTTGCTTTTCACCGCGCAGTGGCTGAAAAACATGCATACTTTGGGTTAGCAAATATCTTGGCACACGGCCTAAACAACAGATGTTAATGGATACATAGAAAATCCAGGATCGCAGATATCTTAAATACGTAATGGCAGAAAAAAAACTTTATACACGGTTTGATCTTTGCATCGTGTATATTTATGCTACTCACTCTTACACACCCAAACTCTTTTTTTTGACATTTTAAGTACATTTTGCCTACTGTCGCAAAATAAATCTGTCATTTTCTTCTAACTACAGCAATAATTTGACTAGCCTGCACAAAATGGACCAACATCATACAACATTGCTGTGAGAGAAGCAAAGCTGGCACCATCTTACCTTATTCTGGATTGGTGTGAAACTGTCTGTAGAAGGGACTCGCACAGAGAGATCTTCAGTGCAGGTCTTTCTGCTGTAGAATAACTCCCGTTTCATGTTCAGCAAAAACAGAGGGATTCAGCAGTAAATTCCATACAAGCAAGGAAAGGGAATTTCTACTGTTGGGCCCCCTATTTATTTGCACAGACCAAAGGATTTTTAGGTTAGGGGTGGCAGTGTTAAGCAAGTGGTGGCGTGGACTGGACACCACTGTTGCTGGATTAAATGCTAGAAATCCGGCTTGGTAAGGAAAGGAAAGTACAGAGTGAATTGCAAGCGGATTTTCTCCAAAAACTGAAATATTAACACCATGTAAACTCCATGCTGAAAATTAAGCTGACAAGGTAACTGACAAAGTTCAGTTACTTTTTCAACTTAATTTTCAACTGTGGAGTTGCTGTCTGACTGCAAAGTTAAATGCCCTGGGAGAAGGCAATCGGGTTTAACATGCAGTTATGGTCTCACAGCTCGCTCAGATATAACCACAGAAGCACCATGAGAAGGTAGCCGGGGTTAATGAGTTAAATGGTGCATCCAATGACAGGCTCCAGAGAAGGGTTGATTCTAGACTCCAATTTCTTCCGCAGAATTCTACTGGGTACTCGTGGGCTTGGAAATAAAATACCAGGACCCAGAGCAAACTGTCTCTGCAGCCTGAAGGCATCTTCAAAGGCAATACCGTCCAGAGAAGTGGTCTGTGGAGGTGTAGCACCAAAGATTCAATACATTTTGACAGAATCCTGCAGGAAGAAAAAGCATGCCTCCTACTGTCTTGTAGGTATGAGCTCTTTATTATATAAAGCACATGACAGACCAGCACCACTGCGCTGGAAACTGGTTCTAAACTACACCATTGCCGAAGGAGCTGGGGAACAAGGGAAACGTTTGAATATATTTGAGAGTTGGCAGGTATGTCGCTAATCCGACATGAACATCTCAGGTTTTTAATCAAGCAAGTGCTTGAATCCAGAGCTAAAGCAGTAGCCCCAGTTTTTGGAAAAAGACAGGTGGGCCCTTCTTGACCAGGCCTTGGTAGCATATGTAAAGCCCAGATACAGAAGAAAAGTTTTCAGTCTCTTGAAATCCCAAGGATCCATATTATAATCCAATGGACAGATTCTAAGATCAGGATGGTCATACCAAGGGCACAAGCCAAGCATCTGACCACAAGATGGCACAAGAACAATGGCAAGCAACTCAAAGTTGTTCAGCTAATGCCAAGGACCAGTTTGGGATGCCTATTTGAATTCTGAAGTCAATAACTGCAATCTTCAGAAAAACAGTTTTAAATGCAAATGTGGGAGAATACATGCCACGTCCAAGGCTGCAGTACCTTAAACGTATTCCCTCTACTTTGAGTGACAGCGATTTAAATAGCAATGATGGGAAATCAAGGGACGAAGCCCCTATGAAAAAATGCTGTAACAGTTCATAACAAGAAGATTTGAAATTCTCTGTTTCTACTTGAACTGAAATTTTATTTTCAGGCATTCTTTTGGTAATCACAACTAATGTAGGGGGCCCTAGTCTAGGCATGAATATCACTGCTCTGTACAAACTCATCACACCTAAGGGGCTCAGTAAGCAGCTGGAACTCTGATGTGTCTCAAGGGTCAGATCTGGACCTGAACTCAAAGGGCTTGCTCTTGTGTTGTTGGCCTGAAGTGTCTGGGGGTGTAAGGAGGACCCAAGCAGCTGATGATCATTGCTATTTTTAAAAGCAGAGTCTATCACTTTTCTGAGTTTTTGATGCCTAACTTTCTGGGACTTGTGGCAATTTTCAGTGTTATTAATGTCTTTAGGACAATACAGGTACCACTGGTAGTGTCTGAGATGGTAATTTGATGGTTGTAAGGCCACTTATGATGCCATGGTATACAGGTGCAAGACTTCAACTACAGCAAGAACTGAAATCTGAACTGTGTATGTGACCACAAAATGGTACGTTCTTACAGAAAGTTTGCTTATGCAGCTGTGCATCAGTCAAATATGGACATATCTTAATACAAGAAGTTGCTTAAAAAGGGCAGAATTCTGACTGTACCCAGCTCTGAAGCATAGACGAATGGAGCCCAGACTTTGCCCCATGCAAATGAAGTTTGATTAGTTGTCCTGGCATTGAACAGCCAGGTAAGGAAGCAAAAAGAATGAAGAGACAGAGTCCATTGGTCTTTTTTTTTTTTGGGGGGGGGGGGGTGCCCATGTGTAGAATTTTCCCTTGTGGTGACCAGGAAGGACAGTCTTGGGCCTTATGACTGGGGTGGGATTGCTTGCTGTGATACGCACATAAAGACAGGTACAAAATAAGAAAAAAAAACTCAAAACCATCCTTGATTGCTGCCTGAACACCTCCTCTTGGCTGACAAGTCTCTCTACTGAAGGGGTGAGCAGGAGACCAAGTAAAGTGATGGAATGGAATCTGCTGTAGGACCCATCAAGAAGGATCTTCATAGTCAGATCATGAACTTGTACACTCATACAGCTTACATAAAAATCCATCCAGTGACTATTGAAGAAAATGTCCAGACAAAGGTTTGGCTGGAACAGTAATAAGCACTCTGCAGTGGGTTTTCTCATAGTTTTGTAAAAGCTTGAGGTACAGCTCACTGAAGTTCAGCTGGACACAATCAAAACTTCCGCTTAAAACCAATATCAAAAAGTTTTTTTTTTTCTTTTTTGCAAGGGGCATACCCTCTGCTCCTCCAACACAGGTGGCACCTCCCCGACCAAAATTTATATGTACCAACACAACAGACACACAAAGGGCCACAAACAAACTACAATGGCAGTGGCTTTCTATGAAGACTAGCTATCGAGGAGCACAAAATAACAAGTGTTTTTCTACTAACAACTTGATTACTCATCTATTTAGAACTAGTAGTTTAATCCTTTGTTACAGATCAGATGATAAAGTATGTAGTAGACTTCAAAGGCGCATTGTAGTAACTGCAGGGAAGAACACCAAGTAGTGAAAAACCTTCCTGACAGACTGGAACAGAAGTACAAAAAAAGGGGGGGGGGCTGTGTGCTAAAGCACTGACATTTCAAAGGAAACCTGACTTCTGGAATCACTGTCCAAGCAATAATGCTTGAGAAAGGGTGAAAAGCTGACAAATGGTCGAACGGTCTGCAGCAGAGAACTTCTTGAAGTAGTCATTTCCATGGTGGTGGATCTAAGAGCAACAGAGGGTGATTTGCCACAAAGCACACAACAGAAATCACACCCCACTTGGGCAAGGTTTGATTAGCCATCGAAAAATTTTCCTTACATCAAAGGTTGCAATTGGTTTGATTCTGTTTAATACATGGTGTTTTCTCCAGATAAAACCTGAATTAATGCACATTTTAAGCACCTTTATTAAATTACTCAACACAAAGGCAAACATACATAATCAGAAAATAAAAGATACCACATTAACATGTTTTCAATTTACATCATGAGTCTTTTTTCCTTATAGTGGAGTCCATCATTTCATAAATTGCTGAATTCCTGCCTTCCCTTAAACCTCACTGAACATTATTCTGCATGTATTGTTTCCACATTTTTCATTTATTTCTACACTACTTGCCCCTTCCTTTTGCTAAAGATCAGTATTCCAGTGTTTTTTTTTTAATTGTACTCAATACTTCAAATACAGTGGGTTTAGGTGGATTTCCGTTTCAAGCAATTATCAGCCACCAGAATCAAACTTAATAAGGCTTTACTACTTCTACACAATTCAGATCCTGTATCCCAGCTCCAAAAGTAATTAAAATAAATACTCATATCCTAAGTTAGCCATTTGCTCACTCAGTACTTCTGACAGTATAACGTAGGGAATTTTTAAAATCTGCCAACTCAATCGCACAACATATGTTCTCAGTTACCTATTTCTTCAACATCACACCTCAAACATTTGCTACCTGTGTGAGGAAACATTTTCAGGAAGTCTGCTTGGGGTATAAGCCCGTCTATGCAAACACTTTCAAGCAACAATCCTAGACCTTCTGGATTTTTGTTGCATACATGGGGGCATAAATAGGTCCTCCCATTATTCTACCGTAAATTGCTTATACAATCTCTTCCCAATCTTCACTAACCACCTTATACAATCTCTTCCCAATCTTCACTAACCACCTCTGATTCTTCTAGCTATCATGCAATATTCTATATGCCTTACCAAGTATCTCTTAGTTAGCTTCTGTTCTAGATCCTGCTAAAAACTACCCGAAGAGGTCTTTTCACTTAAGATTCTCCTATCCCTTTCTCTTTGCCTATACTCTCATATCAATCCTTGGTAGGGAAGGCAGTCTCTACCCTACAGTTCAAACATCTTAGCCTCATCCCACTCTGTTCTCACTCTAGTTATTTCTTCCCCAATACCTTGATTCTTTGCCTGCTTCTCCAGTAAATTCCAGCCCCCTCTTGCCAATTTTCTGTACCCCTACTTACAATCATTCCTATTGCCAAAATCTCTTTCCATTCTCATGTTAAATTAGTTTTTGAGTATTTTCTGCTACGTTTTAAAGATAATAATCTGCCTGGTTATTATTCTCCTCAAAGATCTACTACCGAAATTACACTTTCTTGAACTCTCCCGCTTCATCTCTTCCCATTTTGAATTATAACCTTCTGCTTCTGTTGCTCACGAGCCTTAACTGTGCAGCTCTAAAATATGCCTTCAAATTACGTAATCCTAAATCACCTTGTTCTATCACCCTCTTCCCCTCCCCAATAAATTCCTTCAACTCTATTATTGTCCTCAACTTCGACCTCTGATTGATAAAAATATGCTCAACTCATACAAGACATTTTAACTGCTGGTATCTTACTATCCATAAACAGCTTACAGGTTCTCAGTTTTTCTTTTTGTTTAGTCTCTGGCCATATATCCTTAGCTGATATAACAAGCTTTTTCAATCCATACTCATCTTACATCCCCATAAATATGAATACTGCTGAACCAATTTGTGTATGGGTACAGAATTTATGGCTATAGCCATAGTTCAGGATATAAAATGAATGAAGATAAAAAAGACTTGAAACTCTCAGAATGTTCCACAACAATGAGATGTCCTCTTCTGGACGTATCAGGTACAAAATATCTGAATTCCTGACTTCCCATAAACCTCACTACTACTCCTGAACATTATTATATGTGTATTGTTTCCATATTTTTCATTTATTTCTCTGTTTGCTGCTACTCTTTCCTAAAGATCTGCATTCCAATTCTTATAATATTCTGGATGTATCCTGTACAAAATACTACCTACAAATAAAGCTAACTTTTCTTGACTACCATACCAATTATACCCTTGTCAGAGTCTGTTTCCTTGCCAATGGCCTAAATATAAAGCAAATAAAGGGGACGGATGGCACACCCCGGCCTGGGTCCTCTTTTGAAACAACTTAGAGAGCAGCTCTCACTAATTCTTTCCCTCAGCCTTTTCAGCCTCGTAATTAACCTTATTATCAGAGAATGCAAACGCTTCCATTGCTCTCATCAAAATCTCATCTTACTCTGTTAAACACTTTCTCTGCATCAAAACCCATCAACAGGATTTCCTTGCATTCTACTTCCCTCTGGATCATTATTGTTCTATTACTGTTGTCACTTTTTGTTACAGAAGAAAGAGATCCTTTAAGTGGGGGTTATGCCACCAACGGACTTGCAAATGTGTAAAAGGCCTGACAGGATAGGGTCTGTTGCGACTCTATATGCAAAGCAGAAGTCACTTGTCAATAGTCTGCATGATACTGAAGACAAGACCGAGATGGTTTGCATGGCTTTTAGGAGTTAGGCACTTGATTTTTTAGTGAGGAAGTATTGTGGTTTCAGTTGCGACACGTGTAGGGACAAGACCATACTAAACAGAGCATTATACTCAATGGTCATCCTAATGAATGCCAAGTACAGTAGAGTGATCACATCCCTGGGCCTAGATGCAACACCTTTAGATATGATCTGGGCAATGAAAAAAAAGGGCTGCCTAACAATAATCGGATACATGGTGATCAAAAGGACACTTCTTTGTCAGAGGTTCCCAGATCCCTGACAACAGGATCAGCTTTTAAAAGTGTGTTGTTAACGTGATGGCTACAATGGGATTCATGCTTGCTGAAGGATAAAATTATATATTTCCTGACATTTAGTTTTAAGCCATGGGTTTCACACCAGCTATTCATTTGGCACACGTCCTCTTGCAGGGTCATCATATTTTCTAGTAAGTTTATGGTGGCACCACATTTGCAGCCATCCGCATACTTGGTCAGCCACAAACACTTAACATTAGCTTGGACCTCCAATTAGTAAATGACAACGTGGACCAAGGATTGAACCCTGGAGTACATCACTAGTGAAAAGTCTTTTGGTGGAGGTACAGCTGCCCACCTTTATTTCCTGGGTTCTATTTGTGAACCAGCTATTCAACAAGTTTCACAGGAATTTATAATTAGCTCAGAGTTTATCTAGGATACCTGGGTGAAGGATGGTGTTGAATGCCTTTGCAAGGTCGAGATATGCAATATGTACTGAACTGTCCTCATTCACTGCTACAATAACTTTTTTGAAAAAAAAAACAACCAAATTAAGTAGGCAGGATCTGCCCTGGATGAATATGAAATGGCTTAGCTTGAGACTCTGTATGCTACTTATATCCTTATTTATTCTGTAGTGATCCTTCCCATAGCCATGCACAAGGTTGGCCAGGCTTACGGGTCTGTAATTACCCAGGTCAATTGAAAACCCACATTTGTGCAAGGAAAAAACCGTTGCCGTTTTCCATTCATCAGGCATGAAGCCTGTTTTGAGAGGCCAATATTGAATAACCTTTGTAGGGGGGAGGTCAGACAACAGGTTTCAGGCTGACAAGTAGGCAACCTGGCATGTTGTCTAGCTTCATATGTATGGTGTTCTTGGCCTTGGACAGTTCTTGGCAGTTTTTTTGAGGGGTGCTGTAGTACATCTGAATTTTGAGCCAACTGACTGCTAGTAGATTAGCAATATCATCTGGGTCTGAGTGGTCCAAGTATGTGATTTCATTTACTATTGGCTATGGACAGTGCTGGGCAATGTCTGAAGTTTTTAACAAAGTCTTTGCTGCTCTTCACCTGGTATGCTATTTTTACCTCTGATCTGGATTTGATTTGATCTGATCAAGCTATGGAGCTCCTTATTTAGTTTAGCAAGAGCATTTTTGGCATTGTGAGGGTTAAATTTATTGCATCTTCCAATGTGTTTTTCTCTTATTATCCAGCCTTTTTATATTAGGGTTCCACCACACGGGTTTATTTAGAATTTGGCATTTTACTTTTGAGAAGGACAGATATGCTTATGGGGCTGTTTAAATGGATATAGAATTTGGCTGAAAAGGACTCTGCATAATCAGTGGGGTCAAAATGAAAGGGGCCTTTTGAGTTTAGCCATGTCATTACTAAACTTTAAAGAAATGCGCATTTGGGGAACGCTTTGAAATTTTTCAGAGCAGCCAAGGGGACATATCCCTGCCAGCATGATAGATATAGCTGCAGTTGTACCTTAATCATAGAAAAAACTACAGTCTGAATTAAACTCAGTGAGAAAATCCAAAACTGACTAAGGAAGCAGAAAAAGGATCAACCCCGAAAGTCCGCTCACACTGCAAAGTGCATCTATTTGCTTGAGTACACATTCCTAGTAGATAATTTCTAGGAAGAGGACAAAATATGCACAACACTGATAGCTTGGGGGATTCCTGGCCATCAAGGGAACCAGAGAAACCATGCGGTTAACTGGAGGGATTGCAAGTTGGGGAGATCCAGACCCACTGGATGAGAAATAAGACCAGGAGTGGGATACAGAACCACAAGGGCAGTATCTGAGAAGAGGCCACAGAAAAGGGAACCACACCTGACAAGGCCAGATGGGAGCTGTGAGGATCCCTGCTGCTCTGCAAGGGATTTCTACTAAAGAAACTTGATTATCAGGGAAACTAGAGGATAAGCATACAGGATACCCAGGGGCCAGGTATGCAGAAGTCTCTCTCTCTGGGCGCCTCTTTCTGAGGAGGGACTAAGGCATAATAGCTGTTGCATTTGGTGTTGGAGGGGGCAGCAAAAAGCTTGAAATAGTGTCCCAGTGCCAAAAATTCCAAGCAGTTACTATGAGTTGCAGATCACTCGTGAGGAAGAATATTCCTGCTCAAAGTGTTGGCCAGAATGCTGGCTCTCCCTGGAGATGTACACTGCAATCCAAAACTACTGGATGAAATTGCCCACTACCAAACCCCAATGGCTTCTCGACAGACAGGATAAGAATGCATTTCCTCCAGTTTGGTCACATACCAGACAATAGACATATTGTCAGTCTGCATCTAAATCACACTGCTAGAGAAGACATCCTGAAAAGCCTGCAAAATCAATGACGACAGCCCTCATCTCCAGGACATTGATGCAAATATAGACTTCCACAGAAGACCAGGACTCAAACTATCCTTTCCTCGAAATTCACTCCCCACCCAAGAAGGGAGGCATCTGTGGTGACCGTGGTCAGAAGATGGGGACCTCCAGTCGATCACCAAGTGCAACTGTAACCACCATGAATCTGATTTTGATACTTTGTTAACCTGTTGGGAAAGTCCATTGGATGAGTCAAATAGGACCACTTCACTGTGATAGACTGTTGCACAGCTTTCATGTGTCACGTCGCAAAGGGGACCAACCCTATGGAAGCTGCCATGTTCCCTAAGCATTTCAAAATTGCAACAGCTGGAGGTTTTGCAAGGGCAAGCACACATACTGCCCAGGATCGAATGCCAATTACTCTGGATCTTGGCAATTTGAGGCACAGTATTTAAAGTAGCTGCTTATAAACTCCAATGTCTGGACAGGTTGAAGACCTGACTTTTAATAACTTAGTTATTCCCAAATAGCTACACCACTGGCATCCCTGGTTGTGACTAGAGAAGCTCTCATAGGGTCAGTGAGGAGCCAATCATCCAGGTATGGAAAGACCTGAAATTCCTGCAGCTGGAGCCAGGCTGCCACCACTGCCATATGCACTTGGTAAACACCCAGGGCCAGTGGTGAGACCAAATAATAGGACTCTGAACTGATTGGCCACCAAATAGAAGCACAAGAACTTCCTGAAATGTTGCCCTATCTTAATATGATGATAGGAGTCTGAGCTCTGCTGAGCACATCCAGTCGTCCCTTCCTCAGAGGTAGAATGGGACTGCGCCATGGCCACCTGGAATTTGGTCCGTTTTACAAAGGGATTTAACTTGCTCAAATTCAAAATCAGCCTTAGGTCCTTGTTCTTTATTGGGACAAAGAACCTTGAGTAGACTACAGATCCTTGCTGGTCTGGCAGGACCTCTTGTATGAATATTTGCCAGCATCTTCTAAAATCTCTAACACTATCTGCTGTCTCTAACAAGGTAAAATGTCTGGAAGCCATATGACCAAAACTTGGAGTTTCCAAAAAGGAATGGTATAGCCATGTGTTAGAAGAGATGGCCTCCCAAGCTTCTGCGTGAGGAGCCAAATGACACCAGACTGCCTCTAGAGCAGGGCAGTCAAGTAACCCCCTCAGGATTGCTGCATCTGTCAGAGAAAGCTCCACGAAAGCCCTAATTTTGCAGACCCCCCCTGCCTTGTGGGCAGTGCCTATTATGGTCTCCCCTGCCATGGGTGGCACCCATTATGACCACCCTCCCCAGTGACTGGAACCCTCAGAAGGAGCATTGTGGGAAGGATGCTGTGATTTTCTAAAGAGATGTTTGTTCCCCTCCTGATTCCTTGAGAAGGTTCACTAACAGGTAGAAAAAACACTACAAGAGACAGCATCTTCCCTTCTTGCGCACTCCTAGTAAAATCTTTAATCTTTGGCCCAAACATGGAACAGCCATTAAAAGGGGCATTAAATGATGCCTCAAAGCAGTCCACAAATTTGCACAGCTGCATTCAAGTGCAGCTTCACATGGCAATGCCAGTGCCAGCTGCCACCACGATCGTGTCCATGGCCAGACCTTTACTCCAGTGTGACTGATCCTTGGGTGAAGGGATAATTTTGTTAGGCTTCTTGGGGATGTGCTCCGCAGTGTCAGGTTCCTCCATGCCCTCAGACACCAGATCTAAGAGCGTATCTGAAGAAGGAACAAGCCAAAGTGTGCATGGGCCACACCAACAGACTCCAAAAATACTGGCTCCTCCAGAAGGGGATTTGGTGGTCCAGCCCCCATGCTGGCAAAGCAGCACCAAAAGATCAAAGATGATGACATCAGATGATTACTTGGTGTACCCCTCTCCTACCTCAAGACAGTATCTTTGATGGACTCTTCAGGGGAGTCCAGGCACTTCCTTCTTGCACCACCTATTGCCTCAGACTTCCCATTCCAGTGAATCTGGAGGTGAGGGGGAAGGGGTAGGGACCTCAGCAAGTGACTAAAGGACAACCAACATGGGCTGCCCCAGGGTAAGCAAATGACAAGTTGCAGGAACAGATGAGAAGGGGGGAGGGAACACCAGCTGAGGATCAAATGCCCAGAGCAGAAAGTCCCAGGATCTCAAGAAACCCAAAAAGTGCCTGAACCCAAGGGAGCTATGCCCCGCACTGATGTCCAAACCAGAGTGGAGCTGTTGAGGGCCAACACCCAGAATGGGAGACTAACTGAAACCCGAAGCACCAGCCTTGATGCAACAACTGATGCAGCCAGACTTGGGAGAGACCAAGATGAGAGTCTGAGCCAAACACAATCAAGCTGCCAGGTTTCACTCTAAAGATAGAGGCACAGTCAGGCCAGAAGACCAGAGACCCAATAAGCTCAAGGGAGGAAACCAGGGTGACTGAACAGAGGTTCTGGGGATGGAATCCAGACTTGAAATAAAGCCTAATTGCATCTGAGCTTGCGAGGACCACTTCATCAGCTGCTCCAGATATCATGCTTTGAAAATGCTCAGAGATCTCTATGACAGAGTGGATGAAGTCAACAGGAGCTTGGAGTTGCAACTGAATAGTGAAGGACCTTCTAATTGGATCCAAGCCAGGAAGACATGGACCTGGAATGGGGAAGGAGAAGACACGGCAACACCTCGAGTGTAGCTACCTGACCTGATGGAGCCCCTTTTACCAAAAATGGACTTGGCACAAACAGCCAGAGAAGGAACCTTACACTCAAGGTTGGCACCAAGAGTGATGGTCCCAAAGGAGTCGGTGCTAATGTTGAGGCCACCGGAGCACCCAAAGGTCTTGGAACCTTCGGGTTCTGCAAGTCAGAAGGACCAGGCATGGAAACAAAGGACGTCTTATTGCCCTGTATCGAATTCTTGAAGGCCTTTAGAGGAGAATGGTGGCTCGTCAGCACTGTCCTTCAGAGCCAAGGAGGAAGGGCTAGCAGGGAAAACACCTTTCAAAACAAGCTTCGCCCTTATGTCATTAATAGCCCTGGAACTGAGCTGCTGATTGGAATGGCAACAAACTTGATCCACGATATTCTCTAAGGAAAGGAGGACTGTGGGAAGGGGAGGCGGAGACCAGCAACGAAGTCTTATGAATTTGTCTGGCACTGGATCAGAGTCAGATCAGATAATCCACAGGTTGAAGCCAGACAGAAAACAAAGGTTGAATATTTTGCTCATATTGGTGATAGTAGAATATTTGTTCAATGCTAGGATCATAACCAGCCTCAGACACATTCCTAGAGCGTCATGTCTCCAGTCAGAGATGCATCTCAAGTCATTTGCACCCACCAATGGCTAGATGTTCTGTGGGAGGAGTCATGTGTGTATTTGTGGTGCAAGGGCTAGAGTGCTTACCTTATGTGGCAAACCCTGGTACCAGAAAGGTAACAGACCATGGGTCTCCTGGGACTGCCAAGTGAGTGGTGCATCTGTACATCTCATTATGGAGTCATCTATTACTAGGAAACTGGTTTAGATGGAGGTTTGCCTTATGGGCTTTTTCACAGTCAGTGCAACTAAGATGCATGTTTCATGGCGGAGGCTGCCTCTATTCTGCATCTTTAAAATTGCAGAGGGTACTTATTTCTTGGGTTACTTTTAGGAGGACTTTGTAGTTTAGGTAGATTTTTAAGAGCCTCAGCATATAAATGTCTATTGTGTTTTGCCTAAGCTGTGTGCACTTTAGGTGTGGTATTGTAGGATTTTGACAACCTACTCGTATGTTGAGGGTTTGGGGAGAGCTTTGCTCCAACATTGGAGAACTACACTTCTCTCTGTGTGAGCTGGCTTAAGTAGTAGGTGTTTTAGTAAACACAAGACAATTGCTACATTATCCATTGATGCCTATTTCAAGTAGATTAGCTGCAGAAACAGTTGAAAAGTGCAAATCCATGGTTCTGGGTGCTTACTAACATAGACTTGTAGGGAAGTTGTGCCTATGAGGTTTGATGTTGATTTGTCTAAAAAAGTTAATAATGAAAAGCACCCCAGCACCTAATGCAATTCATAGCCTCTATGTGCAAATACAGACTATAAAATACAACAGGAAATGGGCGAGTAGATTGCATACAGAAAGCTAATGTTGTAAATGCTGGCATATATAAAGGGGGTCTATATTATATGCTTGACTACTTTTCTTCGAACATATCGACACCTAAAGAGCAAACGCTCTAAAGTGCGAATGGCCACGTCCACAATTTTTTTCCTCGGGAAAAATTCACAGGGCTGTACACAAAAAACACAAACTTCAAAACTCTAATCAAGTAGTGGGGGGGGGGACTTTGCCCCCCACATCCCCCAACATGGGGGGGGGCAAACATGGTGGGGGCGGTGCCCCCCCACCAACTAAATATGCCAACTCCGAGATCACTCTATGTTGGAGAAAAGGGCAATTTCTGATTATGGCCAAGTGAATTTTTTTTCCCCAAGGAAAAAACTTTACAGACGTGGCCGTTTGCTCTTTAGAGCATTTGCTCTTAAGGTATCGATTATATATTCAAAGAAAAGTCTCTTGGAGCATATAATATAGACCTATATAAAAGCATATAACGTGCAGAATTCCATGCCATTGAGAGATGAGCAGTGTCGCATTGAATCACTTTAAATAAGCAACAAAAAGCTCAAAAGACCACACCAACCAATAGCAAAACACTTGAATTTAGTCTCAGTGGCAAGTAATATCCACAATTAGCCCAGGTACCTTCTTCCAGCAGAAGGAACTAATAAACCAACTTCACAAACATTAATTTAGCCACTCACTAGGTTAGCTAAGAATATTAAAAAGCGGTGATTCATCTACTGGCTTCTACTTGGTTACTATTAGTGGTAGCCTTGCAACAGCTACATTCTACTATTTATCAATGGCCATTGCTTTGTCACCAGGAGCAAAACAGTAGCACTAATTCAAAGTTAGTACTTAAGCACATGACAGACTCTCTGCTGATTAGCAGTCTCATACCAAGTGTTCTAAGGGTCTGTAGGCTTGTTGCAGTTTCACCTGGTAGATGTCTTAAGTAGCACATATAGAAGCTCAATGCAAGAGAGCTAAGTTGCACAACAGTAAACCCAGATTAATCAGGGAAGTTGCATACACACTGCTTCCTGACTGCCTCTCATTGGGCAAGGTTTCATTGCTCCTTCTCTCACCAGGAGCAAAACCAAAGCACTAGTACCAAGATGTGGATTGTAGGTTACCAGGGATTGGTAGGCTTGGCCAGATGTTTTTGATTTCAAGACCAGAATGGCATAAAAGGGATTAATACTCTTCATACTGCAGTGTGCACTAACAGTGGGAAGGTATGAAAAGTGAAGTTTTTACAGTCTAAGGAGGTGGCTTCCCTAGCTTGAACTTCTAAGGATTCCAGTAGGAGCATACAAAATGACTCATCAGCTTCCAGATTCAAACATACAAAGAAAAATGATGTGCGATTAATAATGTAGTAAATTGAAAAAAAAAAGTGTTATGTTTTTGTTTTTCTACTGTTAATGTAGCTTTGCCTATGTCTTAAGTGATAATTTAAACGTGTTTAACAAAAAAGAATACTGGAGTACCTTAAGGAGGACTCTTATAAGTGCAAATGTTTGAGTCAGTGGTTATCTATCATGCATGCCCCCCTCTCCCCACCCCACCCGTACCCTCATCCTAAGAAAGTAACTTTTGGATAACTCTGTGGCATACAGGGAAAAAGCCACGACTGCAACTCTGGTGACAAAGTTCATTTAGGAGTTTGGGCACTCACAGGAGCTAACAGAGTGGGGAGAGGAGTCTGTCTGCTTGCCATTCCCAGGGGGGAGGGACAAATGAGACATTGTGCTGGTGAAGGTGGGCCACTTATCCTAGAACTGGTGAAGACTGAAGACAGGCAGTAACTGACATGCTAAGTAGAAGACATGTAAAATGGGTTATGTCCACACAAGCTAAGGGCAGGTTCACCCTAGAAACCATATTTCACCACTTACAGAGGTGCCTATAAATGTTACACCACTACGAAGGGGTTAGGGCCTAACCTGCAGAAATTCCAAGTTACCTCCTGAGGTGCTATGGTGTCTCAGGCTGACCCACATCTGCTTCTCTCAACCTCTCATTCATCTCCCACTTTCCACTTGTGTAATTTTTTTTCCAAAGCTTCAGTTTTTCCAGTAACATGTGGTTATGAGTTGGACTATAGCAAGGCTGAGAGTCAGAAAAATCAGTTCTTTTTAACAGAGTTCCTAGAGAAAACTTTTTTGAATTCTATGGATTGCATGAAGATTAAATGCTAATACTTAAGGAAATGCAGCAGTGGTGCAGCGGTAGCATTGTCGCCTCACAGCAAGAGGTTCTCCCGTTCGATTCTTGGCTGGAGCGCCTTCTGTGTGGTGTCTTCATGTCCTCCCCACGGTCGAGTGGCATTCGAAAGACATGCGTGAATGGGCGTGCCTTTGTTGAAGGTTGGGCATCGGGCTGGCAACTCTGCACCATAAAAATAGACTGCCAATCATTAGCGGACCGGAGTTTTGCTGTGGCGTCCCCTAACTGGGAAAAGCCAAAAGAAAAGCAACAACTTAAGGAAACAAACTCAGACTACTAATTGGAAAGTCTAACAATAAAACAAAAACTCAAATGCAATGGCCACAATATGCAAAGATAGGATTCACTGGAAGAGACACTGATGCTGGAAAAATCTAAAGACAAAAGAAAGGTGTGGCAGAGGCTAAAACTGCCTGGGGGAGTACTCTGTTCCAATCTTAACAGCATGAAAGGTAGAATAACCAGTAGTAAAGTTCACAGAATAGCAAAAATACCACCTCCCTCCAAAGTCCTGCAGAACTAAGAGGAATAGCAGGCTACGGTCAGAAGGTGAAATGAATCCCCAGAATCATCCTACTCAGGGAACTCAATACAGGAATAGCAGCCTCTCCACAGAGCTATGCCCTCTTGCAAATGAGAGGGGCAGAGGGGGTATTCCAAGAAAGTTGCTCAGTCACATGTACTAGAACGACAACTGTAGTCAATTCCTCTTGGTGCTGGAAGACCCAGGAAAAGTAAGCTAATGACCATGGGGAAGGACAGGCATGAACCATATCCTCCATGAAAGCCTTAAAATGGACAACCACCCAAAAGGGAGGGGGAAAGGCAAACAGTGAACTTCACAACAAAAAGGGACATTGGGCAAGTCCAAGACCTTTCATGGAATGGAATAAACACCAACTAGCAATCTACTCCACACCAAACTTGACTCCTATTAGGGAAATGGCAGAAGAACTTCAATGGAAAGACTAAATCCAGGCTAAATGAAACATCAATACATATAGGAGCCAACAATGCAAAGAATAAAAAGGTGTTTGAAAAGGAATAGACAGACACCTCACCAACATTCACCCATTAACAGAGAGAAGCCACTCCAAGGAAGGGCATTAGCAAACCGTCACTTATGCTCAATGATCCCAACTGCTCAATACCAAAAGGAGGCAGCACAGTTGGTGTAACATCGGGCTCCCCCAAAGGGGAAGGGGAGGATAGTAATAGAGCCATTTGCATAAAATGCCTTATCTGTAGTTCAAATGGGCTAAAAGGAGCTCCAGCAGCAGATGAAGCCTTCCTAAAGAACTAATGTAGAAAACAGATCCAAATACAAGCAAAATGAAGTCCACGCCCCAAGAAAGAGATACAGAGGGATGTCACTCTTCTTAAGCCAAAATAAAATTGCTAAGATTTAAAGTGTCCCAGCTAAAACAACCCAGTCCCCAAGCAGACCAAAAGGAAATAGTATTCCCTTCTCAAACTTTTGAAATGGCACAAATTCTCTCCCTCAAGGGGAATGGTGTGATCCCAAAAATGCTCAAAGGTCTCAGGCCAAGTAGATGGGGCCTCCAGAGATCTCATCCTACCCTACTTTACCCCAAGGGATCTGGTAGAAGGGAGAAAGAATACAAGGTATCTACAAGACATCAGATGGCCCATGGACTAAGCAGGGTATAGTGGTCATTGTGTTTACAATACCAGTGAGAGCCTCCTCTTCCTCCACAAAATGTTGGAAAGCAGATCTCTGACATGTCAGGGAGCTGCCCAACAAAGGTAAAGCAGGGACTAAAGCCTCCTTTCAAACAAGCCACCTATCATAAAGGAGATGTCTTTCAAGAAGGTCAAATGTAACCAAGCCAATGAATATAGGCATGCCAACTTTGCCCACAGCAGCAACCAGGGAATTCACTGCAAAGCGTTAACATCTAAAAAGGTAGAGTTTAACCACCACAACAGATTCCTGAGTGAAGGCAATATCCTTTTAGATCCCAGTGCTGCAGCAGGTCTTTGAAGAGGTCAAGACAACCAACCACCATAAAGACAGACAGGGGGTCCTAACTCCCTATGTAGCAGACCAATATTCTTACGAGCCCTGCCACATGGGAGGCACGGGTTTATGGATCCAGTGAATGGCCTCCCACTGAGATCACAGAGAAGTCAGGCTTGGAATGGGGTAGCAGCACACAGCTGCATTTAGGTTTGGGTGAGAATATCAACAAAGGCTGCTTTCATAGGATGGGTGATCAAGCGGTCCTAGAAGATAGCCCCTTGGCCTGTACCAGGTGTAGATATAAGTAGGAGCCAAAATGCCACATGTGTACTTTAAAAGAGTTCAGATATTGTTGTAAGCACTAAATAAGCTACAAATTACTACAGCACTCAACCTTCCTCATTACCTACAGGAAAACAGTTTTTGTACTTACTTTCCTTACTTGCTTAGAGAAAAACAGCTCTTGTACTCACTTTCCTCACTTGTCTAGAGGAAAATAGTTTTTTATTCAGGCATGTCCAAGGGTCAGCTCCCAGTGTTTTCTCCTATCTGATGAATCTGGGCATCTTGGGGCAATGTAGCAATTGCCTCATGTACACAGATAACCCTCTCCTCCTACCACCCAACACTACAACTTGTGAGAGATGCACTTACCTAGCCAAACTGGAGGTAAAGCTCTCTCCAAGAGTGAACTTGATAGTCAAGAGGAGAAGGGTAAACACCTGCACCACACCACAATCACATAGTCCCACCAAACTTACATCACAAAAATCCACACCCAAACACATTCACGGAGGCTCTCAATAATAATCTGTCAAGCAATAGAGACCTCCAAAGCAGTAACGCAAGCAACCTCCAGCCCCCAATACAACCCAAATGACACACAGCCCACAGACTCAGTGTGCCACTCAAGCACAGCCCATAAGACAAAAAGTACCCAACACACTAGTCATAGGTAACGCTATAGTCAGGCACACTGATGTCCCACTCACCAGGCTAAACAAAGAGAAGGTTACGGTCAGCTACCTGTCGGGTGCCAGGATCCACCACATAATCCACGCACTCAGGTCACTCAAGTACAAATATGACTCTGTCATTGTCCATGTTGGTGTGAATGACCCGAGACGTACCTCCCTGGACTACATGAAAAGAGACAGAGGAGCTCTCCGATCTTGTAGCCCAGGCAGGTATGACATTAGCCCTGAGTAGCATCCTGCCATTGACTTCAACAATTGGCTAAGCTTCTGGTGTCATTCTAAGGGGATCCAATATCGATCTGCCTGGGACGACATTGTCGACAGACCGCGATGCTTTGCCACAGATGGTCTGCACCTGTCAAACCCTGGGATTCTGGATACTGGGTAAAGGCTCTTGCCACCCGTATAGTGCCTTTTTTAGGCAAGGTTTAAATGACAAATTCACCACCGTGACAGAACAGACAAGCAAAAACTGAGGGTAATGCTACTTAATTCTAGAAGTCTAAATCTCAAAATGCACTCTCGAGGCACTCCTTAAAATGGAGAACATCGATATCTGTGCAGTGACTGAGACCTGGTTCAAGGCTTCAGAGAGCACTCCTGCATTACCAGGCTATAACTCATACCACAGTTTTAGGCCACCTAACCTGGACCGGAACACCAAGGGCGGAGGTGTGTCCATATTCATTAAGGATATCCACACCTCCAGGCTAGTTGCTCAGCATAATGCATCTGAGGTTATCCAAGTGCGACTAACTCTGTGCAAACCGGCAATCCAAATTGTAGCTGGCTACAGATCCCCCACCATGCCCAAGGATTCCCCACTCCTCTTCTTGATATACTGGAAAATATTAGGGTTCAAACACCCTAATGGGCGATTTCAACTACCCTCCTCCCATTAACTGGGAAAACTACTCCTGTACTAACTCCTACGCGCAATGCTTTCTGTAATTCATAAATTCCAGTGCCCTGGATCAGTTTAACCACACCCCCACCAGGGGCAACAATATCCTAGATCTAGTCAGTCATTACCAACATGAGTGACCTGTGTTCCACACCTGAAGTCAACTCCTCATTGGTCAAATCCGACCATAAGTTAATCACCCTAAATATCCACATCCTGCCCCCATCCCCCATTAAGGAAACCATGGTAAAAAATTTCTCCAAAGCCAACTTCATGCTTCTGAAGACAAGTGGCGAACTACATAACACCCATGCAGATAGACAATAGAGTTTCGACTGCTGACTCCTACACAAATGCACTCTATAAGCACTTGCACAAGTATATGGATCGTGCTATCCCCAAACAAAACCAAGACACTATCCTCCAAAAAAAGGAAGCCAATCTGGTGGTCCCCTGCCATAAACAAACCCTACAACAGAAGGAAGAAACTGTTGCAAGAGAGTAAAATCACATGAGTGGAGGAGCTCCCTGGTCAGCCTCAGTAAGAAGCTGAGATCACTTATAAGATCCTCCAAAGCTAGCTAAGAAAACAAAATTGCTACGGATACCAAGGACAACCACCAAGCATTCTATAGCTATGTCAAGATTCTCAATGGCAACACCCACATCTGCTCGGAGTTGCAGCACAATGGCACGAAAATTACAGAA
Source organism: Protopterus annectens (assembly GCF_019279795.1). Classification (NCBI taxonomy): domain Eukaryota; kingdom Metazoa; phylum Chordata; order Ceratodontiformes; family Protopteridae; genus Protopterus; species Protopterus annectens. The sequence goes on along the minus strand of NC_056751.1, from coordinate 77,432,215 downwards.
CCAACTGATATTGCCAACATCCTGGCAGACAGGGTCTGTGCTAACTTTACCCCCCCACCCCACCCCCTAAAGGGCCCATATCTATACAGGAAGAATGCAGAGTCCCTGTAATCACAACTATGCAGGTAAAAGTTGCACTCTTTAAAGCCAAAAACACAGCATCCATGAGACTAGACAACATCCCAAGCTACGTTTTACACGAACTTCAGAATGAACCCGCTCCCCACCTAAGCATCATGTTCAATCATAGCCTCACGTCAGGCTTTGTGCCCACTGAATTGCGCACAGCAACAGTTATCCCACTCCACAAAGGGGGAGCCACCAATGATCCTGGGAACTATCGCCCTATTAGCCTGACAAGCCTGGTCTGTAATGCCATGGAATGTATCATGGAACTCAGACATTGGTAACCTCCAAACTCTGGACCCCACCCAGTTTGGGTTTGTGAAAGGCTGATCATGCCTCCTGAACCTGATCGGCTTCTTTGAGGCAGTCACCAAAGCCGCAGACTAGGATAATAAGGCGGTTCACACAGCCTATCTTGACCTCACCAAGGCTTTCGACACCATCCCCCATTCTGGAATTATAGCTAAACTAGGTATACATCCCTATGTCGCAAGATAGGTTGCCAACTGGCTCACTGACCGAACCCACACTGAAAAAGTTGCAGACTCCAAATCTGACTTCAAACCAGTAACAAGTGGAGTACCAGAGGGTTCAGTCCTGGGACCTCTCCGGTTTGGTATCTACTTCTCTGAAGTACAGGCCAACACGGAAGGCATTTGGCTAATGAAGTTTACAGATGACTGCAAACTAGGAGCCATAGTAGAGTCCCCAGATGATGTGGACATCCTACAGAAGGGCCTCACTGAGACAGATGACTGGTGTCAGAGCCATGGCCTCAAGCTCAATGCTATAAAGTACACTTTCATCCCCTTTGGTAAAAACTCTGTACCCATGAACTACCACATAGGCTGCAGTCTACTTAACGCTGAATGTGTGACAAGAGACCTTGGGACCCAGGTGGCCAGTAGTTTCTCCTTTAATAATCACATCACTACAGTAGTCAGGAAATCCTTCTATGTGGCATACCATCACAAAAGGGTTCTCATCCAGGAAAAAAAGATGTCATTGTTCCCCTCTACTCGACACTCATTAGACCCATTATATAGAGTACAACGTCCCTTTTGGAATGTACCTCACAAGATGTCTGCACCAGCTGGAAAGGCCACAGAAGTACCTCACAAAGAGGATTACTGGCCTCAAACAGATGCCCTACACTGACAGTCTCAAAAAACTCCAGCTTTACTCCGTAGTATATCGTCTACTCAGAGGTCATCTCTGCCTAACATATAAAGCTATGTCAAACCCAAAGCTATTGGACATGCTACACCTAACGAAATCCAAATCCCTCCGAGCTACACGCTCTAGGGACCCAAACCTTGTCACCACAATAAACAGGACATGCTGGAGGGATAGATTCCTGTCCCAGAGACTTCCCATACTCTGGAACAAGCTACCCATCTATGTCAAGCAAAGTTCCTCATTAGCACTCAAAGAAAAATCTTGATGAGCAGATGGGAAATAGGAAATACACCCTGGGGATCACTTCTGTGGCTCTGCTCAACAGGGGCACAGGAAAATAACTTTCTTGGGTGGCATAAGCCAGGGAACCTTGTTGGCTAGGCTTACTTACGCCGATAGCCTAGTACCTACCTATGAATCTATAAAAGTGATGTCTCAAAAGAAGCTGAACAAACTGGGGAAGAAACCTTGAAACCTTATGCCTGGATTTCTAAGCAAATGGTCAAAATACAATGGCATCCCAGCCAGGTGATGACAGTTTAGTACCGATCATGATCAAGTGCCACATAAAAAGCAGAAGCCTGTGCTAGGACACGTGCTATCATCTGATCACAATTCATAGAAGTTCCACACCTGCAATGCCAGGTCCCTGCAAAAGCTGTACAACTTGATGTCATGTCCCTAGAAAAGGGATTCTAGTGCAAGCTTACCCCGCCACTCATTTCAATTAAGCCAACCAGCCCAACTGGGCCAAGGAGAGGCCTTAGGAAAGCCCTTGGACCCTAGTACCCTGATTTACAATTTAGTCAGGGGGCTGATTACTTTGCCTGTAATGGGTGCAAAAAAAAAAAAAAAAACGATCTAAGCTAACAAGGAGAGTTTGAATGCAACATACACATTTGAAGATGTACCCCCCCAAAGGTAGAAGGTGAGTGTGCCTTTCACAAAAGTTTTTTTTTTTTTTTTTTTTTAGTTCCTCAGATAGGGGAGTAGACTAGATTCCGAGCACCACTAAATGAGTGAAATTTCTGCTGCCGTGATGCTGCCAGCCCAGATACCTAGAATTTTGTAAATAATTCTGTGTTACTTGTGAATACTGCTATGATTTATACAGAACTGTATGTTATGTACAGAGCTTCAAGAATGTAACCACAGTGTACCTTACTGGAAAAGGACAGAAATGTATATAAACTATATACCTATGCAAATGTATATTTTAATAGAAGTTGGAACATACAGAGTTAATTTGCAAGGCTTCAAGAAAATAGGTTGTAATCAGAATGTTTTACGATTGTGTATCTCTGTTTCACTGAAGACAGGATGTCTAGAGAGTTAGAAGTTTCTTTCTATTGTCTTGAAACAGAAATAATTACTAAATGTAAAGTGTTTTTATTGCTCTGACTTTCTAGCAGCTGCACATCTGAGAGATGGGTATTTTTCACAGAGAAATGTTACATTTTAAGTTTCTGTTAGCCTGGGAACTGAAGGCAGGTGATGGAGTGATGCCATCCAGCTGACCCAGCAGAAATGTTTGATAGTAATTTAAACCTCTCTCAGAGAAAGCCTGTGCATTTTGTATTTGTCTTTGGACCTGAAAATATCCTCTCATCAGCACTTGCTTTGCTAATAGTAAGCAACCAGGTTACAGTAATCTCTCTTAGATGTAGAGAGGAATATAGTAAAGATTACTTTAGATGTTTTCTGTATTTATTCGAGACTGTCCTGCAATGTTGTTTTAAAATATTTCATGTGATTCTGCACTCGGTAGCTACTACATTGAGTATTGTCTTGTTCTTTTATTTATTATTAAATATATTTAAACCTTTTAATTGTGGCTGGTTTATTTAGAGATAGTCAAGAGTACTTGCATATGTATTTGATGACACTGTATAGGCCAACTCCAATAGCCTTGGCCACACTTACCATTTAGATAATAGTAACATTACACAGTAGGATTGGACACCCTTTGGTAAGGGCCTTATAGTAACCGATAAGTAAGGGTGGCTGGTGGCAGCTGGTACTACCTTATAGTCTGGGCAGAAGGGGGCATATCTAGTATACCTGTTGCCAGCCTTTCCCAGGTGTGTTTGTATATCAATCAAATCTGTGTGTGTGTGTGTGTGTGTGTGTGTGTGTGTGTGTGTGTGTGTGTGTGTGTGTGTGCGAGCTACTTGGGCAGGGACATGAAGCACTCGGCTGAGATCTTAACCCTATAGCTGTGTCAGTGGGGAGTCTTACTAGGTATCTGGAGAAAGGCAGAAACCAGCCCCAGACTGACTGTCATCTGTGTGCTCTTCAGGGAAATTGTACTTTACTGTGTGTGTGTATTTGTCATCCTCCCAATGTGTACGTCCCTCACTGGTGATAGTTGTGAGGATTGAGGCTCCTTGATTACTGGGATTGTGCAGGGGCATCACATATCAATTATTTGGCAGTGGTGGGATATCCACATCACATATTAACTGGTTGATAGTGGTGAGATAGTCACATCACATATTAATTGGCTTGTAGTTGTGTGCAAATTGAATTCCTGTAGCTTGTGTGCAGTGATCACTGAAGGTGTTTGTACTCATCAGCCACACAGTGAACATTCGGAGTTCATACCACAATTGTTTTATTTTTTTGTTAGCTTAGTCAGGGACAGCAGGCAAGGATGGCAGCAAAGGAATATGGCAAACTGACAAGGAGTCAGTTGGCTGAGATGTGCCAGACTAAAGGACTGGTGCATGCCAACCCGACTAAAGTAGACATGATTGCAGCTTTAGTCACAGCTGCATCACAGAATACCAACTAGGAGTTGAATCGGACTGGCTGTGGATATGTACAACTCTCAGAAAATGGACAACTCAACCTTTCCACAGAGGACTTAATCCATCTGGAGTTAGAGACTGCAGCTAGAGGCCAACCGTTTGAAAATAGAGGCAGCAGAGAGACTGAGGTGTCTAGAGACTGAGGAAAATGAGAACCAGCAACACCTGCAGGCTGAGAATGAGAGGAAGAGGCAACATGAAAGAGAGATACTAACTCTTTGCCAAAGTCATGAAGGTAATGGGGGAGTAGCTGAACAGAAACAACAAAAGTCAGTAAATTTCTTCCACAGTTTAGAGGGGGATCATTTTCACTCACATGTTTGAGAGGGTATGTAAACAGTATAATGCTGACCAAGGGCTCTGGGTACGGTTCCTGACCCCCTTACTCCATGGAAAAGCTGTAACTGTTCTTTCCAAACGGTCTGATACAGATTGATTAAATTATAATACACTCAAAATGTGTTTGTTAAAATGCTTTAAGTTAACACCTGAAGCTTACAGAAAAAAGTTTTGCAAGCATAGATGCAAGGCAGTTGAAAGTGCGTGTGAATATGTTGCTGAACTAAGCTCTTATTTTCATAGGTGGGTGAGTGGATGCCAGGTCACCATTTTGAAGGGGTGGCAGACCTTTTGGTAAGGGGAACACAAACCCTTAGCACTTTGCCTGAGAACCTAAGAATCTGGTTAGCTGATAGACAATGCACTGCTGCAAATAAGTTGGGGAAGAAGTGAAACCTATACCTAAGCAAGCAGGGAATCACTGCACAGGAAAGGGACACCCAGTGCAGCTCATGGGTCTAAGGAAACCCATGGTTTGCAGACCAAAATGGCCCAACACAATCAGTCAGTAGAAAGGGAAGCCGCTAGTCCAGGTACATGTCCAGGACAAAAAGGTTAAATGCAACCAGTGGGGCCATGTAGCATACAGATGTCCATGGAGGCAAGGTGGGGAACAAAAGGTGAGGGAGCTAGTAAGTGGGAATGACAAAATACCAACAAGTAGGTTGTCTCGAGACAACAAGGGTGCCAAACTACAACAAGAGGTTATATCGTATCTTAGCGAATGGGAGAGGCCATGGCTAAGAGACAGCTTCAGACCTAACCGTTGTGAAGCCTGCAATGGTTACAGAGGAGCACTATTTGCTTGGGCAGTCTACTCCAGTCAGAGCTTTGGGAGGGATCCCATTCCAAATACCTTTGGCTAGGGTTCACCTTGACTGGGAGGGTGGAAAAGGAAGCAAGCAAGCAGGCGTGTTTGAAGATATCCCTACAGATGTCCTGATAGGGAATGATTTTGATAATGCTGTACGTACCCTGTGTGCATGCAGTTACACGCAGTCAAGCTTGGAGACTAGCATGTGGGCCTGGTAGCCTGGAGGAGACCCAGATAGATCGCACACTTGCAGCCAGGACTGGTGCGATGGTTATTTCAGGGAGGGAGCTACCCTGTAGCAGTGAGACTGAAGGTGAGCCACAGCTGCTTCTGGGTACTGATGTTCCCTTGGACAGAATGACTGCAAGGGCAGAGGTGATTAGTAGTACCCAGGCTGACAGTGAGGCACCACTGTCAGATGATACCAGACTTCCTGTGGAAGTGGAACAGGCAAGGGTTAACAAAGAGTTGAGACCGGCTCAACTCTAAAACCCTACATTACAAGGCCTGAGAGAAGTAGCCAGTGAGGTACCGGATTCTCAAGGGAAGGGGGAGTCTGTATACTGGGACAAAGGGTTACTGTATAGAGGGTGTACCCCTGAGGGAGGGCTAGAGGGTGAGAGAATACAGCAGTTGGTAGCACCCAGAGCCTACTGTCTGGCACTTCTAGCCATAGCCCATGATATTCCCTTTGCAGGTCATATGGGCATACAATGTACAAAGAGATGCATTACGCAGAAAGTACAGTTGTGTACACTTACCATAAATGTAGATGTTAGAGTGTATTCACTGTTGCAGTCATCACACTTGGGTTATCTTCCTGCAGGTAGCCCTCAGTCGACCTGAATACCAGAGACTTGGTATTTCTGCGTCAGTTGCTGTCGCTCCAGGATTGACATCAGGTCGTCAAGGGTATAAAATCAGGCATCCAATGCCATTACATCAGTTTTACTTGCCCCAAATGTAAGGAGCCCCCTAAATAGGGAGCTAGGTTATGGTGGAAAAAACTAGCCCTGAAAGGGCTGATTAAGAGATTGTGAAGGGGAGAGAGAGAGACAAGGAGGCTGGGAAACCAGGACTGCAACAGTGAATACACCGACATTCATGGTAAGTGTACACAACTGTACTATGTTTTTCGTGTTTAATTTTTGCAGTCATCATACTTCGGTAGATTCCCAAAGCTGAAGAAAGGGTGTAGGCAGTCAAGAAGAATTGGGGCTGGCAAGTATGCCTGCAGGACTACTGTAGCAAAACCCGCTCTTGATTTGAAAAAGATAGGCATGTGGTAATGTTTGGTGAAGGTGTGAACAAGCAGGTAGCAGCTTCCAGAATGTCCCTGGTAGGGACTGCCCTGAGGAATGCTGTAGAGGTAGAAGTTGCCCTGGTGGAATGCGTTCTGTCCCCCTGAGGGGTTTGTTTTCCATGGTGTTTGTAACAGAAATGGCTACAGTCTGCTATACATTTGGAACTTGTTTGTTTTGATATATCCTTGCCCTCTGCCCCTGGTGCAAAACTGACTAGTAACTGGTCAGATTTCCTGAAGGGCTTTGTCCTATCAAGGTAGAATCTGAGCTGTCTGTGCATGTCCAGAGTGTGCAGGATCCTTTCCTCTTTATTTTGAGGATTAGGGAAGAAGGTTGGCAAATGGATAGATTGGTTGAGAGCTACACTGGACACCACTTTAGGCATAAAAGTAGGGTTAGTCCTGAGGGAGACCCTGTCAGCATGTAAAGTAATGAAGAGTTCCACAGCCATAAGTGCTTGCAGCCCAGACACTCTTCTTGCTGAGGTGATGGCCAGAAGTGAGGCTGTTTTCCAAGAGAGGAATTTTAACGCTGCTGGCTCAAAGGGAGGTAGTGTGAGCTTTTTCAGTACAAAGTTAAGGTCCCAAGCAGGGTTGGGGACTCTCTGGTGGCCTCAGGTTGTTGGCCCCTCTCAGGAACTGTTTGAGAGGGTGGGAGAAGAGAGGTGGCTCAGTGTTGTAATGAGCCAAGATGGCAGAGGCATGGATCTTAATGGAGGTGAACAGGCCTTTGTGGAGTAGATTTTCTAGGTAATCCAGGATTAGAGGTAAGGAGGGCAGTGCTGTGTCCCCTCCTTTAAGATTGAATCCAGGAACAATACCTTTTCCACTTATCAGTATAGGATTTCCTTGTACTGGGTCTTCTGGCTTCAAGAATGACATCTAGCACCTTCTTGCTCAGGTGGTCACTGGGGGAGAATTCAAGGGATAGGCCAGGCTGCAAGGCTCAGGGTTTGCAGATGTGGATGCAGGATCGGTCCCTCCTGCTGAGTGAGGAGGGTTGGGATCTGGGGTAGGTGCCATGGTGACACTGGTGACAAGCTGCACAGTAGTGGGTACCAGTGCTGGCATAGCCAGTCTAGTGCAATCAGAATTTCCCTTGGTCTGTCCTGTCTCATCTTGAGTAATAGTCTTGTAAGAAGAGGCAGAGGGGGAAATGCATAGACTGAGAGGTTTACCCACTGGAAGGACAGAGCATCCACTTTCCAGGCCCTGCAGTGAGGTGTCCAGATGCAGAATTTGCTGAGCTGGTGATTGCAGGGAGGCAAAAGGGTCCACCTCCGGGGTCCCCCATTTCTGGGTTAGAAGGCTGAAAGTGCTGGGGTCTAATTGCCACTCATATGGGTCTAGGAGATTTCTGCTTAAGTAGTCTGCCAGAGAGTTTTGTTTGCCTGGCAGAAATTGAGCTTGCAGATGGATATGCATATCCAAGGCAGTGTTCCACAGGGTTATGGTTAGCCTGCAGAGTGGGGAAGAGTGGGATCCCCCTTGCTTGTTGATGTACCACTTAACTGTGGTGTTGTCTGTTTTTATTAGCAGGGGCACTGGTGAGAGTAGGTATTTGAAAGCGGTCAGAGCATGCTGAACAGCTAGCATCTCTTTTTGGTTGATGTGCAGATGAATTTGACTTGGGCACCATGGGCCCTGTATGCACTTGTACAGATGTGCCCCACAGGCATAGTCTGATGCATCTGTGGTTAGGGTCTGGGCAGTGTGGGGTTGTGTAAAAGGTAGTCCCCTTGTTGTGGTTGCATGCTGCTGCCCACCAAAGAAACTGTCCTTAAACAAGGTATAATGGTTTCCAGGTCCTGAGAATATTGGCACCAAAGGCTTTTTAAGTACCACTGAAGTTTCCTCATATGCAGTCTGGCATATGGAATTAGTAGAATGCAAGAGGCCATGAACCCTAGAGCCAGCAGGATTTTCCTTGCGGATAGCTGGGTTCTGGTGGCCATTTGAGCAAAGTAGCCCGTTAGATAGGCTTGTTTTTCTGGAATAAGGAATGCCATCTGGGATGCTGTGTCCAAGCTTGTTCCCAGGAATATGATCTTTTGACTGGGGACTAGTTTTGGTTTATTTTCATTGATAGTGTACCCCAGGGAGGTTAGGAGGTTCTTTACAAATGTCAGCTGCTGCAACAGTTTTTCCTGTCTGCCTGAATCAGGCAATCATCCAAGTAAGGGTATATTTGAATCTTTCTCTGTCTGCAATAGGCTGGAGCCAGACATTTTGTGAAGGCTCTGGGAGCAGTGGATAAGTCAAAGTGCAGAGAACTGATAATGCATAGATCCTGCCCTGAAATGTAGATATTTCCTGCATGAGTCCCTGATAGGGATGTGAAGATAGCCTTCTTTTAGGTCTAGGGTGGCTAAACAGGCATCTTTGGACAGCATAGGAAGAAGCTGCTGAAGGGTGAGCATTTTGAATTTTGGTACCACCAGGAAGGTGTTTAGAATGGAAAGATCCAAGATTGGGCGCCAAGTGCCCTCTTTTCTGGGTACCAGGAAGAGTCTGGAATAAAACCCTTGACACATCTGTCCTGCAGGAACAGGTTGAATTGCTCTTATGGAGAGCAGGGAATGAACTTAGTTTTGTGCCTCTGCCCACTGGTTTGGAGGAAGGTCTGGGAACCCTTTTGGGGTCGGCAGTGTGTGGAAGTAAAATTTGTACCCCTGGTATACAATGTTGAGGACCCATCGGTCTTTGGTGATGGAGGTCCAGTTTTTTGCATGGTGGGCAAATTTTCCTCCTAGGGGCACAAGTAAATGGGCAGAGGTGAGGAGTGGAGTTGAAATGTCATTGTGAATTATTTCCGTAAGGGGGTGGCTTAGCACTCCCTGCTTAAGAAGTGGAGGTACTCCATTGCTTAGATCTCTGCATACCCTGAGACTATAATCTGGGTGGTCTGTTTCCCCTTGGTCTAGTTTGAGATGATCAAACCAGGAGCTGCAAAAGTACTAATAAACTAGAACGCCAAGCAGAAAACGAAAGGACCACTTGCCACCACGAGGGAAAATCCAACTTCCTTTATTCCAATCCAGTAACGAATGAAACAAAAGCAATCCAGTGAAAACAAGTATCAGTCAAAAACAAGTATTAATGCCTTATATCAGTTGACACACTGCGTTTTCGTCCACTTCTATGACTTCATCAGAAACAGTCAGCTCTTTAATTAACCATCTTTATATAGTCCGCTCCTTTTGTTAATTATGCAATTAAAAAATTATTAAAGAAATACATATCGCACTTTACCACAACCAAATAATACTATTGCAAATTCATGAACACTGAAACTGAATAAATAAATAATTGCTTATTTTTTAGACTTAAATATTGTGTCATTTTAATAAATGTTCCCTAAAAAACTATTACGTATTTAAAAAATATTAAAAGACTGCTAAAAAGCTTAGAAAAGCTGTGCATGAGGAAATGAACATATTATGGCATGAACAAGTGAAAATAACAAATGAAAATGACATTATCTAAAAAAATGTCAATGAATATTAAGATCCAAAACTGATGTTCAATTAGGCACTCATAAGCCATCAGGAAGAAATACCAAAATATTATAAAATAAAAATAAATATAAAAAGATACACATTCCAGAACAGAGTGTAAAAACAGTTAAAAAGTCTCTCCTTGTTATATAATAAAAATAATCTAAATAATTCTTATAAAACATGTTTCAAATGAACAATGGGAACTTCTGGTGGCCAAAATTAAAGTAGCCAGTGCTGTTCTTAAAGCTTAGCTGCTCTCAATTTTAACAGGGGCAATTATAGATATATGATCATTGAGCCCCAGAAATTTATCAGCACTTAAAGCTACTTGCCACCATAGTTCCCTATACTCTATTCTGGTCTCCCATGGTCCCCCTCGAATGTCTTGTTTTATATCTTCTATTACCATGAACTTGAATCTATATTCATTGCAGATTAGGCTATGCTTGTACAGAGCATTACTTTACTTCTTGTTGGCTATATCATACGTGTGTTCGTAAATTCTTTTTCTCAAAGCTCTTTCTGATTTTCCAACATAAAAGGCACCACATTTTTCACAGTAAGCAAGGTACACTATCCCTTTAGTATTACAATTAAAATATCTTTCAATAAATGTGGATTAGAAGTGCTTAAGTTGATTATTAAAGAAAATATCAGGATTCAAGAATGTATCCAAAAAGACATTGAGATTTTAGATACATATATCAAAAATGATTTAGTTTTTGGGGTACATGAGGAAAAGTTGAAATATTATGGGTTAAGAAAAAATATTGATCATAAATGTAATGATCTTATTCAAAGGAAAATTAAGAAGTTGGAAAGGGACATTCATGATTACAATTTAGAAATTAGTTACCCTAAACCGCGGAGGTTTAATAACTATTATGGTGATACTGATAATAGACTGGATGAAAATAATGATGGGCCTGAAACAGATGGACATGGTAGAGGTGATGAATCCTTTAGAGAGAGGGAAAGTGATTATGAAGAGGCGTAGCCACCTCTACGTAGATCGGAAAGGCTACTTAAGCAAGGGCAGCCAAATGAATATTTTCCTTGGAGGGGAGGAAGAAGGGGGAGAGGGAGATTCTAAGAGCTTCCTGCCCGGACCTCCCTGAGGAGATAGACAATATCCTAGTGGATAAATATTGTTACACCTGGAACAATTTTAGTATTTACAATTTTAGCAAAGTTAAGTTAGAGAAAGAAATTTTGAGCTGTTTTCCAAAGGTTTGAAGTTTATACCAGAACATAGGGGTGATATTACCAGGAGCTTGCTGGACATCAAGTTATTACTTAGGAAAGTGAATTTCAATGTTATTTGGCCTAACAGTAAGGGGGGTGATGGAGGAGTTTTAAGGAGGAAAAGTACTTACAATCCACCCTTACACCCCCAGATAAGAAACCTTGAAAAAGTATTAGAAAGTGAAATCAACAAATATGGTAGTGGGGCTTCATGGCATGGCAACATGACCATCAAAGAAAAAGAATTGTTGTATGATATTAGGGATAGTCAAGATGCGAGAGTTATGAAACCTGACAAAGGTGGAGGAATCATCCTCATGGACTGTATCCTTTATGAAAGTAAGGTATACACATTATTATGTGATGAAGAAAGGTATGGTATTGTCTCTAAAAACGAGATTAATATAGCCTATCACAAAATTGATACTGCTTTATATGACATGTTGCAGGAAGGACTAATAAGCCCTAGTTGTTATAATTTTCTAAAAGTTGACCAATCCAAGATCCCTACCATTTTTGGGATACCGAAGATCCACAAAAATAGTGATGATCCTCCACTTCGTCCTATAGTCTCTGCTGAGGGATCCAAAACCCAGCCACTTGCTAAATATGTAGATATCAAACTAAAACCCTTATGGACAAAAAGAAAAAATATTCTGAAGGATTCCTGGGATCTGTTGAATGACCTCAACCATTGTAACTGGCAAAAAGACATTTTATTTGTGACCATTGATGTCATTGATTTGTTTTCCTCCATTCCGTACGATGAGGGTAAGCCTATTCTTGAAGAGATAGTTTTTTCATATAAGGAAATGACTAGGAATGACAAGTTGGCCAGTTTATAGCTTTTAGATTTGGTACTGAAAAACAATTATTTATATTTCAAAAGGGAGTTCTTCCAACAGACTAAGGGAATCGCTATGGGGGCCGGTTGTGCCCCCACCTACGCTAATCTTGCTCTGGCATATTGGGAAGAGAAATATGTGATAGAATCCCAATATAAAGACTGTTGGATTTTGTATAGGAGGTACCTGGATGACATAGTGATCCTGTGGACAGCTGGAATGGAAAGGTTAAAGGATTTTTTAACCTATATTAATGGCACTACTAACTTTTTAAGGTTTACGCACAATGTTTCTGAGCATAACTTGATTTGGATGTGGAAGTGTATAATTGGGAAGGAAAATATGAAACTAGAATTTATAGAAAACCTACCTATGTTAATTCCTTCCTACACTATCAAAGTGCACACCCCAAACACTGTAAAAAGAACATTGTCAAGGGGCAACTTGTTAGAGGCAGCCGAATGACGAGTCTAGATCATGATTTTCACCTTGAGTGTGAAGTCCTGGAAAAAATGTTCCTCGAGAGAGGCTACCCTAGAGATTTTGTGAAACGTATAACCAGTGAAGTGTTGGAGGGAAGGAAGGGTAGGTTTGCACCCATATATAAGGGCCAGAATTGGAAAGGAACTATAGAAGAAAACGGTAAGCCAGACTTAATTAATAACAACAAAATTCCTGATAACCTTTCCCAAGCATTAATTTTAGAATATAATGGTATCAATAGTGGAATTAGTAAAATTTTTTTCAGAGAATGGGATAAGTTTTTAGCTTTCTCTGATATAGAAGGTATAAGTAACATTCCTAGGAAGGTGATCTATAGAAATTCTAGGAATATGGGTAACATCTTGGAAAGTAAGAAGATGCAAAGTGTCCAGAGGACAAACAAGAAAGGTACCTATAAATGTGGACACTGCAACCAATGCTGCTATATAATAAATGGGGATTGTTATAATATAATAAGTAGAAACAAAACAATAAATAGTCAGGAGTATTTTAATTGTAATACTAAAGGGATAGTGTACCTTGCTTACTGTGAAAAATGTGGTGCCTTTTATGTTGGAAAATCAGAAAGAGCTTTGAGAAAAAGAATTTACGAACACATGTATGATATAGCCAACAAGAAGTAAAGTAATGCTCTGTACAAGCATAGCCTAATCTGCAATGAATATAGATTCAAGTTCATGGTAATAGAAGATATAAAACAAGACATTCGAGGGGGACCATGGGAGACCAGAATAGAGTATAGGGAACTATGGTGGCAAGTAGCTTTAAGTGCTGATAAATTTCCGGGGCTCAATGATCATATATCTATATTGCCCCTGTTAAAATTGAGAGCAGCTAAGCTTTAAGAACAGCACTGGCTACTTTAATTTTGGCCACCAGAAGTTCCCATTGTTCATTTGAAACATGTTTTATAAGAATTATTTAGATTATTTTTATTATATAACAAGGAGAGACTTTTTAACTGTTTTTAACTGTTTTTACACTCTGTTCTGGAATGTGTATCTTTTTATATTTATTTTTATTTTATAATATTTTGGTATTTCTTCCTGATGGCTTATGAGTGCCTAATTGAACATCAGTTTTGGATCTTAATATTCATTGACTTTTTTTTAGATAATGTCATTTTCATTTATTTTCACTTGTTCATGCCATAATATGTTAATTTCCTCATGCACAGCTTTTCTAAGCTTTTTAGCAGTCTTTTAATATTTTTTAAATACGTAATAGTTTTTTTTAGGGAACATTTATTAAACTGACACAATATTTAAGTCTAAAAAATAAGCAATTATTTATTTATTCAGTTTCAGTGTTCATGAATTTGCAATAGTATTTGGTTGTGGTAAAGTGCGATATGTATTTATTTCTTTAATAATTTTTTAATTGCATAATTAACAAAAGGAGCGGACTATATAAAGATGGTGAATTAAAGAGCTGACTGTTTCTGATGAAGTCATAGAAGTGGACGAAAACGCAGTGTGTCAACTGATATAAGGCATTAATACTTGTTTTTAACTGATACTTGTTTTCACTGGATTGCTTTTGTTTAATTCGTTACTGGATTGGAATAAAGGAAGTTGGATTTTCCCCCGTGGTGGCGAGTGGTCCTTTTGTTTTCTGCTTGGCGTTCTAGTTTGAGATGACCTTGAGGGGCCTGGAAAGGACCAATGTTTCGAGGGGCAATGCCTACTGAATCTTGGAGGCTGCACTTGCAAGAACTCTGACTGTCGGCATAGACTTAGCTATTTCTTCCATCTTTTTTAGAACCTTTTCTGCTTTGGTGCCAAACAGATTGTCCTTATTCAAAGGAGCATCTAGTAATTTTAATATGACATGGTCTGGCAAGGTCTGCTCCTTAAGCCAAGCTTTCCTTCTCAATACAGAACTAGTGACTGCTGCCCTGCAAGATGCTTCTAGGGCGTCAAACCCACATTGCAAGGTATGCTTGCTGACTTGGCTGGCAGAATGCATAACCTCCTGTAATTACTTATTTTCTGCACAGTCTGTAAAGGTAGATAATTTTTGCTTAGTAAGTTCCACAGTATGTTGCTGGTATTTCAGCATGTGAAAATGGCAATTTAATGTCCTAATGGCGAGAGATGCAGAGGTGTATACCTTTTAACCCCATCTGTCTAAAGCTCAGGAATCCCTGTCCTAAGGGGTGGGATTCTTAGCTGCAGTGGCTTTTATTCCTTTAGGCCCTTGGGAAATGATCTCTGGGCCAGCAGAAGGATTTTTGAAAAGAAATTTGAGTGCCAGGGACTCTGTAGTACCTGTCTGGTTTCCTTGGAGCAGGGGGTAAAGTATCAGGAGTTAGACTGGATTCCATAAAGATATCATCCACAACATCCAGAACAGGAGGGATAGTTAAAGGTCTATGTTGTGGCAGCTCTAAAAATTCTCAGAGTCTCTTTTTGGACTGAGGATAATCCTGGCATTCCCAGGGAAAATGCTCTCAAAGTATGTAGGTTTTTGCCAAAAGAAAAATCCTCTGTGGGGAAGCTGAGGGAATGGATTCCTCTGCATCTGAATCCTCATAAGCAGATAAAGGCATGTCTTCATATTCAGAAACCACAAAGTCGGACTCCTGGTCAGTTAAACCTGCTGGGGACAGGTCTCTCTTAGCAGGGGAAGGCAGGCTTCCCCTAATCAGCATGATCAGGTCTTTTTGCCATTTTAAGCATTTGAGATTGTGGCAAGGAAGCAGGTGCTTGAGTTTTGGTCATCGTTTTTTTGGCCTTAGAAACTCAGTAGCTTTAGACAGAAATGAAGACACCAAAGTAGTCATCGGTTTTGGTCGAGTATCGGTAATGCGAAGAACTTCCTCGGAAGCCGGTGCCTGTACAGCAGCTCTGGACCCATCCAAGGTAGAGACGTCCGCAGGTTCCATAGTCAAATCAGAGTCCTGCAAATGGGTCTCTGTAGAGGCCTGCGAACCCATTGAAGCAGGCATCAGGGGCTGCAAAAGCGCCTCACTGAGTATCAGCAAACTGGCAACTAGCTTAATGGAAGCATTGTCTGCAGTTTTGGACCTGTGCGGTCGGTCTGTCTCTATCTTTATCCTTACTTTTTTTTTTTTTTTTTAGGAAGATCGGTAGTCAGATGGCTTACCGAAGCCATTTCGGAATAGAGATATCGAGAGTGAAAGTATTTAATGACAAAAAGGGCCAGACGAAGAGTTCGAGCATTGAACAAGGCGCAAAACCGACAGCGAGGTACGTTGTGGTCTGGGCCTAAACAGGTGACGCAGTAAGAATGGAAGGCTCTGTGTGGTATTTGCTTTCCACAGGTGAGACAATTAACTTTTTCTGACCTCGGTTAGCGAAAGAAAAAGGATCCCCCAACTGGGTACTTAGCGTTAAAAGACTTCAGGATGATTCAATTCAGAAATGAAAACTCAGGTAGCGGCCGACCGGCACTCGTGCAAACTGCTTCGGATGCCTCGGTAAGAAAGACCGGTGTAATGGTGTCAGATGCCTGTTTTTATACCCCCGACGACCTGACATCAGTCCTGGAGTGACAACAACAGACACAGAAATGCTAAGTCTCTGGTATTCAGGGCGACTGAGGGCTACTCGCAGGCAGATGACCCAAGTGTGATGACCGCAACAGCGAAAAACAAGCATCTTCTAGTGGCCTGGTATTTCCAGAGATGTACCAAGGTACTGCAGGACCTGTGAGCAGTGGCAAAAGGTAGGCAAGGCAGGAGACAAGGTGAAAACTACTTTGATGCCTTTCCCTGTGATTGAGGAGCCATTTCAGAGGGTAGCTATGGATATTGTGGGGCCTCTGAGTACCCAAGTTCCACCAGGAAAAAAGATATCCTAGTGGTAGCAGATTATGCTACCAGATACCCTGAGGCAGTGGCTCTGTCCTCCACTGAGGCAGAAAAGGGGCAAATACTTTGTTAGAGATTTTCGGCAGGGTAGGTTTTCAAAAAAAAAATACTGACAGAGGTGCCAATTTCATGTCAGACCTGCTGGCGTGTCTATGGAAGTACTGGGGGTGAAGCACCTAAAGACCACCCCTTACCTACCGTCCCCAGACTAATGGTCTTGAAAGGTTAAACTACACTCAAGATGACGCTACAGGCATTTGTGCACCAGTTTAAGAGTGACTGGGACAAATATTTGCCCCATCTGTTTGCTTACAGAGTTTCCCCAGGAATCCACAGTTTCTTTTCACCCTTTTAGTTGCTGTATGGGCATAGGGTGAGGGGACCTCCAGATTTTATTCGAGATGAGAGGGAGGGTGAGTGTGAATCCCACAAGGAGTCTGTTGTTGCATATGTCCTAAACCAAAGGACAAGGCTCAGGGAACTCATTGGCCTGGCCCAGGAGAACCTGGCAAAAAAACAACATCAGAAAAAGGACTGGTATGACAGGAATGCTCGAGATACAGAGTATGCTGTAGGGAAGCAAGTAATGGTTCTCATTCCTGTCAGACACAAGCTTTAGGTAGCCTGGGAGGGACCCTACAAGGTGGTAATGAAGGTCAGTGATGTTAACTACATGGTAGAACTGCTAGGCAGGGGCACAAACTGTACCATGTTAACATGATGAAACCTTACCATAATAGGGAGGCCCTTGTGCTGATTATCTGCAGTGCATTGCAGGAGTCGTCTGAGGGGGATCTGGTGACCAATCTCAGTGAGGCTCGGACTGATGCCTCAGTGAAAGGGATAGCAATATCCCAGCAGCTATCCCCTACTCAGTTTCGAGAAATCCAAGCAGTGTTACAAGAACCTGGGGACATGTTCACTGGGAAACCAGGGTGCACCCACCTGGTGCAGCACCATGTGGATACAGGACCCCAAAGGACTATTAAGCAAACCCCTTATAGGGTGCCTGAGAGAGTCAAACAGATTGAGGGAGGAGATGCAGGAAATGTTGGAACAAGGGGTAATTCAGGAGTCCAGCGATCCCTGGGCTTCTCCAGTGGTTTCTGGTACCAAAGAAGGATGGTAGCACCAGGTTGTGTGTGGACTACAGGAAACTAAACAGTCGCACAGAGTCAGATGCTTACCCCATGCCTAGGACAGATGAAGCCTTAGAGCAGTTGAGTGGGGCTAAGTATCTTACCACCATGGATCTTACCAAGGGTTACTGGCAGATGCCCTTAACTCCCAGTGCTAGGCAGGTCAGGAGCACAAGATTTTTCCCTTGCTTACCTAAATATTGCCATCTACAGCCATTCCTGGCAAGAGCACCTTCAACATGTCAGAGAGGTGTTGGGCAGACTAAGGAGGGCAGATTTGACCATTAAGCCCAGCAAATGTCAGGAGGGTATGGCAGAGGTCTCCTACCTGGGACAATTGAGGAGTGGTAAGATCATGTCAGAACATGCCACAGTGGAAGCCATTTAGGCAAGGCTTGCACCTGTTACCAAAAAGCAAGTGAGGGCATTCTTAGGGACAGCAGGGTACTACAGAAAGCTTGCCCCCAATTATAGTACCATAGCTGCTCCCCTCACAGACCTGACAGGAAAAATAGGCCAGATAAGGTAGTGTGGACCTCAGCGCGTGAGCAGGCATTCCAGAAGCTTAAAAGAGCTTTGGTAAGACCCCCCTGTATTAGCCAGTCCAGATTACAGCAAAGAATGTGTTGTGCAGGTTGATGCTTCAATCCATGGGGTGGGGGCTGTACTTAGCCAGGTTTCTTCAGAGGGAGAAGAGCACCCAGTGGTTTATCTCCATCATAGACTCCAACCCAGAGAGGAATGCTATACAGCTGTAGAAAAGGAATGCCTAGCCATAGTGTGAGCACTGCAGAAACTTCATTCTAATCTGTATGGAAGGAAATTCACTGTGGTTACAGATCACAATAAGCCTAGGGTTGCAAGCATATGACACGGCAATGCAGTATTGTAGTGGGTTAGTAATGCCAATGCAGATGGGCTCTCAAGACAGGGAATCAGGTAAGGTATTCCAAGATAGGCTCAACCCTCTCAAGCAACGTTGCTGAAGGGTCACTAGAAAAACTAGCTTGAGTTTTTTTTGGGGGGGGGGCATTGTGATGCTGCCAGCTCAGCTACCTGGAATTTTGTAAATAATTCTATGTTATTTGTGAATACTGCTATAATTTATAAAGAGCTGTCTTATGTACTGAGTTTCAAGAATGTAACCACATGTACCCTCCTGGAAAAGAACAGAAATGTATATAAACTATATATCTGTGCAAATGTATGTTTTGAAAGCAGAAGTTGGAACATACATATTTAACTTACAAGGCTTCAAGAAAATAGTTTGGAATAAGAATGTTTTATGATTCTGTTCATCTGAGTTTCACTGAAGGAGACAGAAGTCTAGAGCTAGAAGTTTCTTTATTGTTGTGAAACAAAAATAATTTAAAATGTAAAGTGGTTTTATAGCTCTGTGACTTTCTAGCAGCTGCACATCAGAAAGGTGTTTTTCACAGAGAAATGTTAAATTTTAAGTTTGATAGCCTGGGAACTGAAGGCAGGTGACAGAGTAATGCCATTCAGCTGACCGAGCAGTTATGTTTGATAGTAAAACTCTGAGAAAGTCTGTGCATTTTGGTTGTCCTTGGACCTGGAAACATCCTCTCATCAGCACTTGACTTGCTAATCATAAGTAACCAGGGTACAAGTAATCTCTCTTAGATGTAGATAGGAATATAGTAAAGGTTAGTTTAGACATTTTCTGTAGTTATAGTAGACTGTCCTGCAAGGTTGTTTTAAAATATTTCCTGTGATTCTGAACTCTGTAGTTACTGTGTTTGAGTATTGTCTTGTTATTTTATTATTAAATATATTTAAACATTTTAATTGTGGCTGGTTTGTTTAGGGATAGTTAAGCTCTTACAGTACTTGCATATATATTTAGTGACAGTACAGGCCACTCCATATAGCCTTGATCATACTTACTATTTGGATAATAGTAACATTACACAGTAAGATTGGACACCTTTTGGTAAGGGGCCTTATAGTACCTGATGCTGGTGGCAGCTGGCACTACCTTATAGTCTGGGTAGAAGGGGGCATAGCTAGTAAACCTGTGCCAGCCTTTCCCAGGTGTGTGTTCTATAGCAATCAAATCTGAAAGTGTGTGCATCAGGTACTTGGGCAGGGACAAGAAGCACTGGTTGGACAGAGGATGCTGGAGGTTCTAGCTTGGCCACTCACCTGAGATCGTAACCCTATAGCTGTGCCAATGGGGAGTTTTATTAGGGATCTGTAGAAAGAGGCAGGAACCAGCCCCAAATTGACTGTGATCGCTGTGTGCCTTAAGGGAATTTGTACTTCACTGTGGCTGTACTTGTCATCCTCCCAATGTGTACGTTCCTCACTGGTGCTAGTGGTGAGGATTGAGGCTCCTTGATTACTGGGCCAGTGCAGGAGGCATCACAATGCCTACGAGACATGAGAGGTTATAAATCTTCCTCTGACAGGGAAGAACCCAGCCAGTCCTACAAGCACAATTGCACTTGAAATTCTGCACCACATGTAACGTGTGGAGATGGGTCATTACCCAACCTCTTTGAGGAGGCTCATTGCAAAGCTGTTGAAAAAGCAAAGAACATGTGAATGCAGTAACTTTTACTAGCAATAGCAATGAATTACATCTGAACTGTGCAATCCAGAAGTTCACCCCCGCGCCCTTGCACTACATCAATATTAGAATATAAATAAAAGCACATCACAGCTGTCAGACCATCCTGACAAGACAATTATGTGCCGAAGCAAACATTATATGCTGAAGTATACAGCAGGCACACCAATACTGCATGTTTTGGAGTACATTTTTACCTCATCTAAAATGCTTGCATGCGTGGAAAGTTAAGTGCTTTATAATGGCAAATACATTGTATGGAATTATCTCCACATACCATTTGAACTTTCTCAGGCTTTTCTCTAACAAATGACTAGCACCCCCACACGTGATGAAGAAAAGTGAAAGAAAGCAACATTCAGTCGTCTTAATACTGCCTTATAAACACTGAGAAGGAATAGGAAGTTGTCTATAACATCAATGTATACATTTTCACAAACATCCACCAAAGTAGGAGACAAGCTGGCATAAAGTGAAAACGTGATTTTACTCTGAAATGCATTGGGTTGCATGTTATAACATTTAGGGAATCTGTTCTGGAGAAGGAGGCTGGCATTAATTCACAGGAGAAGAGGAAAAAGTACAACCTACAGCTAGAAAGGGATAGCTTTAACAGGGACATAAGAAAATACTTAATGTAGGAGAGATGGACTAAACTACTTGAATATGAGTGAGAAAATATTAAAAGGCATTTACAAAAACAAAGAAACCCAATCAGTGGGGGAGTGAAGCTCAGGGTTGCTAGCTGCAACAAGAGTACATAGTTGTCCATAGGTAGTCTGCTAGCTGTGCACTGGAATAAGTAGTGACATCACCTACTAATCAGTTCAAAACAGGAACTAGGTTTGCTCAGCTCTCTGCTATATTTCAATAAGTAGGTTATTCCATTATCTGATCAACATGCATTTCTGATCACAGAAGAGTATGACCAAATAAAAAAAAAAAAATTGACTAAATTTAGGATTCAAAGCCACTTTTAAACTGGTCTTCATTTAGGGCCCAAAAGGAGACCATTTATAAACTGAGCTTAATTGGCTTAACACTTTTTCATTATTTTGAATTACTTATTAAAATATTTTAGCTGGGGCTGCCACGGTGGTGCAGCGGTTAGCGTTGCCGCCTCACAGCAAGAGGTTTTCCATTTCGATTCTCAGCTGGGGTGCCTTCTGTGTGGAGTCTACAGCTCCTCCTTGTGGTCATGTGGGTTTCCTCCGGGTACTCCGGATTCCTTCCACATCCCAAAGACACGCTTGTAGGTGGATTGGACACTCTAAATTGGCCCTAGGTGTGAGTGTGTGCCTTCTGTGGAAGGTTGGGCACCGGGCTGGCAGCTCGACACTGCAAAACTCCACTGACAATCATGAGCAGACAGGTGATCCACTGTGGCGACCGCTAACCGGGAAAAGCCGAAAGAAGATGATTGAAATATTTTAGCTAGCTGTTACACAGTAAAACTTACCAGGGTCTCCAGTTTCACCATTTCATTCTTACCTCTTGACAAACCCTCAGAATTAGCCAAGTGGCTAACAGAAAACTGCCCAAATTAATCGTATCTTAGAGCAGTTTCATTTAAGCTCTTGGAAGTGGAGGTGAGGGGGAAGCCTCTAATCCCAAACAGTTTCCAAATTACTCAAACTCAAAGATAGTTTCAGATGCTTGCTGGTAAATGAAAATTAAAACTTCACCAAAAAATATATAAAATATGAATACAGTACTAAGACAGTATCAAACAATTTACTAATAAAGAATCCAACACAAAAACGTAACCTGATGTTTTCTTCCATTTAAGTTCACCTGAACAGTTTTCCCTCTAAGCAAAATATAGATCAAAGCACTTCTGATGCAACTTTATATAGTGGACAATGTTAATAAAGCCCGTTATAGACTCGAGTATATGCAAGGAAAACATGAGATTTCATTACCAACCTGACAGCACATACTTACCAAAACATTCAAATGGAGCCAGCTCCAGTATTTAAATGTGAGCAAAAGTGCAAGCATGATAGCGGGAAAAGTCTAAAAGCAACCTCAAACCAGACAGACTACAATAGTCTAAGACTACATCCATTTTACTTCAGATGTTACTACAGTTAATGAAATCTACACCAAGAGTATGGAAATCAAAATGTGGAGAAAAACCACCTAACAAAGTTTACATGTTGTGATACCATGATCTGATCAGAAAAAGAGTGGTCAAAAAGATCTAAAAGCTATCACTTACCGTCTTTCTGGACTAAGTACTGCAGCTAACGGATCATCCACAATTTCATCTGCAGTTTTCTTCACTGAAATTTCATGAATGTAGTGGTTATCTGAAAGTAAATACATATTAAAGTTCCACTCAACTCAGAATTCATGCAGTACTTCATTTTATGAAAAATTTAATTACCAGATCAAACTTCACTTGGATGAAAAATAAAGTTATGTACTTACTATAACGTCCCACGTGTGCTGTCCATCTTGATATTTATTCTCACTGATGGGTCGGATCGGATACATCGGATCAGTCTATGCCTTTCCAAAAGCTTGAGACATTCAGCAAAGCTCAGGGATAACTTTCCTGACCATAATGCAGTTCACTAACTTCCTCAGAACTTGTTAGACCCCATCAATTCAATTGAATGAAGAAGAACTCCCTTAATATGTATTTTTTTCCCTTT